>NC_143034.1:69748870-69766370 GCF_057628025.1 Oncorhynchus mykiss | reverse complement strand
TCTCTGATCAGTCTTCTCCTTGTATGAGCTGAAAGTTTAGAGGGACGGCCAGGTCTTGGTAGATTTGCAGTGGTCTGATACTCCTTCCATTTCAATATTATCGCTTGCACAGTGCTCCTTGGGATGTTTAAAGCATGGGAAATCTTTTTGTATCCAAATCCGGCTTTAAACTTCTTCACAACAGTATCTCGGACCTGCCTGGTGTGTTCCTTGTTCTTCATGATGCTCTCTGCGCTTTTAACGGACCTCTGAGACTATCACAGTGCAGGTGCATTCATACGGAGACTTGATTACACACAGGTGGATTGTATTTATCATCATTAGTCATTTAGGTCAACATTGGATCATTCAGAGATCCTCACTGAACTTCTGGAGAGAGTTTGCTGCACTGAAAGTAAAGGGGCTGAATAATTTTGCACGCCCAATTTTTCAGTTTTTGATTTGTTAAAAAAGTTTGAAATATCCAATAAATGTCGTTCCACTTCATGATTGTGTCCCACTTGTGGTTGATTCTTCACAAAAAAATACAGTTTTATATCTTTATGTTTGAAGCCTGAAATGTGGCAAAAGGTTGCAAAGTTCAAGGGGGTCGAATACTTTCGCAAGGCACTGTATTTCTGTTGGATATCTAGGCCTATAAGGTGACTGTCCCCTTGCACAACTGATAGCCATACAGCAGGCTGGCTAGACGTTTAGAATACTGTATGTGGTCATAACAATTGTTGCAATCAGGTGATATTTTTAAGCAAAAATATAAATAAATTCTTCAGTCTGTTTGTGTATGTTGGAATGCTCTCACACCACACGCACGGAGATTAGCACTTTGTATTAAACCCAGTACGATGGCTTGGTAGTCATATACATGTAGAGAAAAGCAAAGAGATTCTGTAGAGTCCCATGCAGGCCAGACGCACCTATTCCCAGTAGAACGACCAGGCAGAAGAAGACAACGTAGAGTCCCATGCAGGCCAGACTCACCCATTCCCTGTAGAACGACCAGGCAGAAGAAGACAACGTAGAGTCCCATGCAGGCCAGTCGCACCTATTCCCAGTAGAACGACCAGGCAGAATAAGACAACGTAGAGTCCCATGCAGGCCAGTCGCACCTATTCCCAGTAGAACGACCAGGCAGAAGAAGAAGCTATAGAGCCACGCGGGGGGAAGGAGAAATGTACAAGAACAACCACGACCATGTCACTGATGATTTTTCAGGGAAGCGACAAAAAAAAACACACAATCTGACGACAAGTCTTCAGGAATGGCTTTCAGATCAAAGGCTGAAAACGTATCTTTCCTGCCCACTTCTCTGGCGATCCAAGACTCCGGGAGAACTGGGGTCTGAAGGTGGAAGGGAAGCGGCGGAGGAGCAGGTGGGTTTCTGGTTCCCACTCTCCCCAATGTTTAAGTGTTGACTTTCACCTTGCAATCTGCCTCCATTTCCCACAGTCCTACTTACTGCGTACAACAAGAAAGATTGATGACCTTAGGGAGCGGACATCAATTTCAATGGCTAAAGCAGCCAGCCAGCTTGCAACTCTTGGACGGTGCAGGGATTAAATCAAACTGAAAGGTATTCAGTAGTCGTAAATGCTTGGTTACTTCTCCTCATAAGACTCTCGGAGATAGATGTATTGACAGAGGCAGGTGTTTGCTGCTGCATGTACAGCATGTTTACTGTGTGTGTTCAATAGGCTGTTGCTGAAGGAAAAGTTCTTAGTGAAAGGTTTTAGTTAATGGTTCAACTTCACTGGGAGGTCACTACATAGCCACAGAGGACAAGGATCTGTTGGGAGCAACTACAGGAACTTGTAAGGTTACCCTTAAGGCAGAGCTGGTCCACAAGCAGAGTGCCAACCTTCCGCTAGTGTGCATCTCCCTCACTCGGACCAGACATGGGCCTTGTGCTGTGATGCACTGAGCCCAATATGCCACTAAACAACCAGATCTGACCGGCAGTTGTCTGATTTCTGGGAGATGATTTGTGCCGGAGACAGCGCCCACGTCATTGTTTTATTGGTGCATTGATCCAAGTAGAATACAAGGATATTATTCAGTACAGCCCAATGATTACTTTAGATACTTTACATACTCATACATTTACATGGAAGATAACAACAAGCAGCCAGGTGTGTTAACCGATGGAAATGTGCAGGCAGAGTGGGAAACGATGAACTGCAGGCGAAGAACAGTGAAAATAAATGTAACTTCCTCATTTGAGAGTTAACTAGGCAAATATTTGTCAGTTAACATTGAGAAAATAAGATACATTTGCAGATGTCCTATTTTTTTTATCTAAATCAACAAGCAGAAGTGATGAAAACAGACAACAACCCTGCACACCTGTTGCTCATTCCAACCACCTTCATTTGTGTATTCAAATCACTCAAAAATACCGTAGCTGCATGCAATGCAATACATTTAGCAGAATGCCAAGCATCTACCTGTCTTTGAGATGTTGCAATGACATGACCCTGTCTTGACACGTACAGTGCCTTCGGAAAGTATTCTGACCCCTTGACTTTTTTTCACGTTTAGTTACGTTACAGCCTTATTCTACAATTGATTGAATTGTTTTATTCCCTCATCAATCTACACAATACCCCATAATGACAAAGCAAAAAACAGGTTTTTAGAAATGTTTGCTAATTTATAGAGAAAACCCCCCTCCGAAAAAATGGCATTTACTTAATTATTCAGACCCTTTACTCAGAACTTTGTTGAAGCACCTTTGGCAGCGATTACAGCCTCAAGTCTTCTTGGGTATGACGCTACAAGCTTGGAAAACCTGTATTTGTGGAGTTTCTCCCATTCTTCTCTGCAGATTCTCTCAAGCTCTGTCAGGTTGGATGGGGAGCGTTGATGCACAGCTATTTTCAGGTGTCTTCAGATATATTAGATCAATTTCATGTCCCGGCTCTCGCTGGGCCACTCAAGGACATTCAGTGACTTGTCCCGAATCTACTCGTGCGTTTTCTTGGCTGTGTGCTTAGGGTCGTTGATCTGTTGGAAGGTGAACCTTCGCTCCAGTCTGAGGTCCTGAGAGCTCTGGAGCAGGTTTTCATCAAGGATCGCTCTGTACTTTTACACTCTGTTCATCTTACCCTCAATCCTGACTAGTCTCCCAGTCCCTGTAGCTGAAAAACATCCCACAGCATGATGCTGCCACCACCATGCTTCACCGTAGGGACGGTGCCAGGTTTCCTCCAGACGTGACACTTGCTATTCAAACCAAATAGTTCAATCTTGGTTTTATCAGACCAGAGAATCTTGTTTCTCATGGCCACTCTACCATAAAGCCCTGATAGGAATAGTCTTGGTGGTTCCAAACATCTTCCATTTAAGATTAATGGAGGGCTCTGTATTCTTGTGGACCTTCAATGCTGCAGACATTTTTATGTATGACACAATCCTGTTTCTGAACTCTACGGACAATTCCTTCAACTTCATAGCTTGGTTTTTACTGTGACATGCACTGTCAACTGCGGGACCTTTTATAGACAGTTGTGTACCTTTCATGTCCAATCAATTGAATTTACCACAGGTGGACTCCAATCAATTTGTAGGAACATCTCAAGGATGATCGATGGGAACAGGATGCACCTGATCTCAATTTCCAGTGTCAGAGCAAAGGGTCTGAATACCTATGTCAATAATGTATTTCTGTTTTGTTTTTCTGAAAACCTGTTTTCGCTTTGTCATTATGGGGATTTATGTGTAGATTGCTGAGGATTTCATTTAAAAAAAAATCAAGTTTAGAGTAAGGCTGTAACGTAACAACCTTTGGGAAAAGTCAAGGGTTCTGAATACTTTCTGAAGGCACTGTAAATGTTGATAGTATCTAAGATACTATGTCTCATAATCAATATTATATAACAGGCTTAAGCTTAACGAGTTGGTAACATAGCAACCAGACATGATAAACAGCCATAATATATTACACTTATCAATCACGACTCTCGAGTTAGTGATTATGTATCAGTTAATTGCAACGGACAACGTAATTATATTTATGGTAATGCCAGCTGCAGGGATGGGGATCGCTTATGGTTTCTATTGTCACAATATAGTAGTAACCGCGGAGCTATCAACATGTCATTTGTAATGCTAACAACACCACAGATTATATACTTTGTATTGGTAACAAAACCACAGATGATGTTTGCCCTTGTATAATATAAAAGAACCACAGAACCACGTATCTGTCCACCTCAGTGTTTAGTACATGAGGCTACAGATACAATACCACAGATGATATCACATTCAGAAACACAAATGTTTTGCAAATGACAAAAGCATTGGAGCAGAGCCCCGGGGAAGCAGTGAAGCCACGTTACTTCTGCACTGACGTTGTGCAGAAAACATTTAGCTTGTGAAGGTGCAGGCAGAAAGCAGCGATAGAATAGTGATTCTTCTAAATCTACCAGTGCATGATGGTTATGTGTACATTTAGCCTGTGTCATAGGTTGGGTTGGGCCGGTGGGTGGTGATAGTTAATTGTGCAGCTAGCCTCAGACAGGATGATGGGAGACAGAGGCAGAGGCAGAGGCAGAGGCAGAGGCAGAGGCAGAGGCAGCGAGTGAGTGAGTGAGTGAGTGAGTGAGTGAGTGAGTGAGTGAGTGAGTGAGAGTGTGTGTGTGTGTCAGTGAAGTGAGTGTGTCAGTGGAGTGAGTGGAGTGGAGTGGAGTGGAGTCTGTCAGTGGAGTGGAGTGGAGTGAGTGTGTCAGTGGAGTGAGTGTGTCAGTGGAGTGAGTGGAGTGGAGTGGAGTGGAGTGGAGTGTGTCAGTGGAGTGGAGTGGAGTGGAGTGGAGTGAGTGTGTCAGTGGAGTGAGTGTGTCAGTGAGTGAGTGAGTGAGTGAGTGAGTGAGTGAGAGTGTGTGTGTGTGTCAGTGAAGTGAGTGTGTCAGTGGAGTGAGTGGAGTGGAGTGGAGTGGAGTCTGTCAGTGGAGTGGAGTGGAGTGCGTGTGTCAGTGGAGTGAGTGTGTCAGTGGAGTGAGTGGAGTGGAGTGAAGTGGAGTGTGTCAGTGGAGTGGAGTGGAGTGGAGTGAGTGTGTCAGTGGAGTGAGTGTGTCAGTGGAGTGAGTGGAGTGGAGTGGAGTGAGTGTGTCAGTGGAGTGAGTGTGTCAGTGGAGTGGAGTGGAGTGGAGTGTGTCAGTGGAGTGGAGTGGAGTGGAGTGTGTCAGTGGAGTGGAGTGGAGTGGAGTGTGTCAGTGGAGTGGAGTGGAGTGTGTCAGTGGAGTGTGTCAGTGGAGTGGAGTGGAGTGGAGTGAGTGTGTCAGTGGAGTGGAGTGGAGTGAGTGTGTCAGTGGAGTGGAGTGAGTGTGTCAGTGGAGTGAGTGTGTCAGTGGAGTGGAGTGGAGTGAGTGTGTCAGTGGAGTGGAGTGGAGTGAGTGTGTCAGTGGAGTGGAGTGGAGTGGAGTGGAGTGGAGTGGAGTGAGTGTGTCAGTGGAGTGGAGTGGAGTGAGTGTGTCAGTGGAGTGGAGTGGAGTGGACTGAGTGTGTCAGTGGAGTGGAGTGAGTGGAGTGGACTGAGTGTGTCAGTGGAGTGGAGTGAGTGGACAGGCCTGGTCTGGAATGTGTCTTTTCGATCACTGGATTATGGTTTCATCATTAGATTTGGTTGGACTGATCTCCCTGCCCCCACCCTCTGATCATAGGGCCCATCACTCTCTGATTCTAGGGGACCCTCTCTAATCCCCATCCATATTCCCCTGTGGGAAAATAACCCATAACCCTAACCCATAACCCTAATCCTAACCCTGTCATACTCACAGGATGTTCAGATCGTATTGCCTCTACCCTCCACCCCTCTGCCCTCCACCCCTCTGCCCTCCACCCCTCTACCCTCCACCCTGTGCCCTCCACCCCTCTGCCCTCCACCCCTCTGCCCTCCACCCCTCTACCCTCCACCCTGTGCCCTCCACCCCTCTGCCCTCCACCCCTCTGCCCTCCACCCCTCTGCCCTCCACCCCTCTACCCTCCACCCCTCTGCCCTCCACCCCTCTACCCTCCACCCCTCTACCCTCCACCCCTCTACCCTCCACCCCTCTGCCCTCCACCCCTCTACCCTCCACCCCTCTGCCCTCCACCCCTCTACCCTCCACCCCTCTGCCCTCCACCCCTCGACCCTCCACCCCTCTACCCTCCACCCCTCTGCCCTCCACCCCTCGACCCTCCACCCCTCTACCCTCCACCCCTCTGCCCTCCACCCCTCTACCCTCCACCCTCTGCCCTCCACTGATCGCCTCAGATTAAACAAACCTAATATCGTACACTGGCTCTGTAAGAGTGAATATAGGTTTCTTCCCAAGAGGGTGGCTGTAGTGGATGTTTTCAAACATTTGGGGGGGACATTTTACATAAGCAAATGGCATTGAGAAACTCGCAATTGCATGTCATGCACTGTGCAGTTTACTAATGTCTGGTTGAATTACTGCCACCTCATAATGCACATTGTCTGAAAAAAGTTACAAATGGAATCGTGCTACAGATTAAAATGACTTTTATGGTTGTTTTTCAGATATCTTACGAAATTGTTAATGATTTCGTAAGCTCATCAGGTATGTAGTGATTCTTTGTTATGGTGGTTAAATCTGCTTTGTTTTGGTTTTACACAAGGTCAAGGATCAATAAATTGCAGGTAAACCAAAGAGTACCTTTAGACAGAAACTACCATCAAAGGAAAGTGTTATTTTACAAGATTGTTGCTATAGTGAAACTCACGCCCTTTGACATAGTGAAGAAATCAATAATGTATTTATGAGGTGCATCCCATGGCACAAGACTGATTGACTGGTGACCTCAATAAGAGACGTGCCAGAGAACGGGCAGTTGTGAGGATGTGCCAACTTAAAGGTTTGCTGCACTGCACTGTAACCACTCAGAATCTTCTAAGAACTTCTTCGCTCCCATTGGCTATTTTATCATGGCTTCTCCCCTTCTCCCCACATTGAAATATGTTAGCGATTCACTTCATTTGTCTCCTGGAAGCTCATTGGCTGCCGGGGAACACCTGTTGATGAAGAGAAGGCAGTGTTGCTATGCTGACAATGTTTTTTTATGAGACGTCCACAGACTGCCGGTGTGGAAACCTTGCCTACGTCCCAAATGGCACCCTTTCCCTATATAGTGCACTACTTTTGACCAGAGTCCTATGGGACCTGGCCAAAAGTAGTGCACTACATAGGGAATAGGATGCCATATGGGACTCAGAGAGAGTCTGATGTAGTAATAACCCTGGCTAGACTGATGATGACCTGATTAAGGAAGAAAGACCTGAGGAAAGAAGAACAGATATCTCAGACGATGACGCTCCAACGGGATGTGGTTAACGTTACGCTGTACCTGTCTTGTCTTTCCTCAGCCGTGCAGCAACGCCTGTTCCTTGGCAAAATAGTCAAATAGCTGAGAATGTAGTGGTCAGTCAGTCCATGCTTAGCATTTTCACAGGTGCTGACCAATGTTGATAATTCAAACCAACGGTGACCACAGTACACCCTCGGGGTTCATCTCACAGCTAGTGTTGATCAGCATTTTAGAGGACACAGTACACCCTCGGGGTTCATCTCACAGCTAGTGTTGATCAGCATTTTAGAGGACACAGTACACCCTCGGGGTTCATCTCACAGCTAGCGTTGATCAGCATTTTAGAGGACACAGTACACCCTCGGGGTTCATCTCACAGCTAGTGTTGATCAGCATTTTAGAGGACACAGTACACCCTCGGGGTTCATCTCACAGCTAGTGTTGATCAGCATTTTAGAGGACACAGTACACCCTCGGGGTTCATCTCACAGCTAGCGTTGATCAGCATTTTAGTGGACACAGTACACCCTCGGGGTTCATCTCACAGCTAGTGTTGATCAGCATTTTAGAGGACACAGTACACCCTCGGGGTTCATCTCACAGCTAGTGTTGATCAGCATTTTAGAGGACACAGTACACCCTCGGGGTTCATCTCACAGCTAGCGTTGATCAGCATTTTAGCGGACACAGTACATCTCCTTAGAAATACGATCAGAATGTTGACAGTAAAATGTGACAGTATTAGTTATACATTACTATAATGAGTCTGACACTACATACAACATGGATTGGGAAGCCAAACGTTGCCATGTGAAAGACTCAGTAGTTAGTTTCCTTCCATTCTAACCGGTCCCTAACCCTCACCATGCTATGTGACATAAGTCAAACGTTGCCATGTGAAAGACTCAGTAGTTAGTTTCCTTCCATTCTAACCGGTCCCTAACCCTCACCATGCTATGTGACATAAGTCAAATGTCAGCTGTAGCATAGAACTATAGTGGTGAAATGACACTATTTTGACATGCTCCTATTTGGACTTGTATTGAGCTCCTGTGACGAATGTGAAATGTTTCATCTCTCTTCCATGTATTTTTTTACTGTAGAGTTGCATTGAGTAGGCCTTCAGTACACCCACACTGAGTAGGCCTTCAGTACACCCACACTGAGTAGGCCTTCAGTACACCCACACTGAGTAGGCCTTCAGTACACCCACACTGAGTAGGCCTACAGTACACCCACACTGAGTAGGCCTACAGTACACCCACACTGAGTAGGCCTACAGTACACCCACACTGAGTAGGCCTACAGTACACCCACACTGAGTAGGCCTACAGTACACCCACACTGAGTAGGCCTACAGTACACCCACACTGAGTAGGCCTTCAGTACACCCACACTGAGTAGGCCTTCAGTACACCCACACTGAGTAGGCCTTCAGTACACACACACTGAGTAGGCCTACAGTACACCCACACTGAGTAGGCCTACAGTACACCCACACTGAGTAGGCCTACAGTACACCCACACTGAGTAGGCCTACAGTACACCCACACTGAGTAGGCCTACAGTACACCCACACTGAGTAGGCCTACAGTACACCCACACTGAGTAGGCCTACAGTACACCCACACTGAGTAGGCCTACAGTACACCCACACTGAGTGGGCCTACAGTACACCCACACTGAGTAGGCCTACAGTACACCCACACTGAGTGGGCCTACAGTACACCCACACTGAGTAGGCCTACAGTACACCCACACTGAGTAGGCCTACAGTACACCCACACTGAGTAGGCCTACAGTACACCCACACTGAGTAGGCCTACAGTACACCCACACTGAGTAGGCCTTCAGTACACCCACACTGAGTAGGCCTACAGTACAGTACTTTACTGTAGAGTTGCATTGAGTAGGCCTACAGTACACCCACACTGAGTGGGCCTACAGTACACCCACACTGAGTAGGCCTACAGTACACCCACACTGAGTAGGCCTTCAGTACACCCACACTGAGTAGGCCTACAGCACACCCACACTGAGTGGGCCTACAGTACACCCACACTGAGTAGGCCTACAGTACACCCACACTGAGTAGGCCTACAGTACACCCACACTGAGTAGGCCTTCAGTACACCCACACTGAGTAGGCCTTCAGTACACCCACACTGAGTAGGCCTACAGTACACCCACACTGAGTAGGCCTTCAGTACACCCACACTGAGTAGGCCTACAGTACAGTACTTTACTGTAGAGTTGCATTGAGTAGGCCTACAGTACAGTACTTTACTGTAGAGTTGCATTGACAGTGTGATGGAAAACCCGGAGCCCTGGCTGACTCCTCCTATGCACCAGTCTTTCAGGTGATAACAACAGTACAGCCACACTGAGTAGGCCTACAGTATGACTGAGACAGGACCCGGCATTCCTGTTGTCTGCTCCAGTCACAGCCACTGTCTGACAACACAGCAGTGAGACTCATTAAACAAACCGCAAGAGCACTCACTACTGATAACCTCTGTTTATTCATTCACATGGACTTCAGACAGCTTTTGTTGTCCGCCGCCTGTCCGCCACAACCACATACATACCACACATTGCTGAGTGAGGAGAGTCTGATGACAACAGAACGATACAGTAGGTATAGATGCTCGGGAGATTTATGGTTGTTTAAGTCACCGCTCAGCCAAACAAAAGGGAATCATTGAGTATAGCTGCAAATGGGATTTTCCCCTATGTGACCTTCAAAAGAGACATATAAGTAGTACATAAACCTAGGTGACATAAAACTACAAAGGTTAAATGTCACTATTTTGGCATATTCTAATGAGAAACAGGTAATGCTGTACTGTACAGTTTGTGGTTTAGTTTTGAAAGGTAGGTTAAGACCAGATCTAAGGTGGAATTAGTATTGTTTCCTGTGCTCTGCACTCTACTCACAGTAGGGTCCAGGCCTGTTCTGATTTCACCAGTAGCCCAGGACTCTAGTCCACTAGAGGCCTGTTCTGATTTCACCAGTAGCCCAGGACTCTAGTCCACTAGAGGCCTGTTCTGATTTCACCAGTAGCCCAGGACTCGAGTCCACTAGAGAACTGTTCTGATTTCACCAGTAGCCCAGAACTCTAGTCCACTTGAGGTCTATTCTGATTTCACCAGTAGCCCAGGACTCTAGTCCACTAGAGGTCTGTTCTGATTTCACCAGAAGCCCAGGACTCTAGTCCACTAGAGGTCTGTGTGATTTCACCAGTAGCGCCAGGACTCTAGTCCACTAGAGGTCTGTTCTGATTTCACCAGAAGCCCAGGACTCTAGTCCACTAGAGGCCTGTGTGATTTGCTGTAATGTAAAGGATTCTCTGTCTCTCAGATGGAAAACTGGCCTATCAAAACCCCCAGACCTCCAAGTAATCAGACAGGAAGGCTATCAACGCTGACAGAGCTGTTATTTTTAAGGGTTTTATGGGCGACAAGCTGGTCCATTCTCCCTTGTTTACATTTGAAATGTAAAAGTACGTATATAATAAATTGTGCGTTTTACCTTCTTTTTTATTTGGAAGGTATCAAGCTGGGACAGGACGACCACAGACAAGGTACTGAACCACATTGGGAGAAAAATGGACAGTCTTTTTTTAAACAAGACAAATCAAGGAGTCAGTTATGTCTACTGACCATGAGGAAACTTTACTACTTCAGAACACCACATGAGACATTTTGACTCCCAGTGTCTTACTCTACATAGTTACACTGTGTGAAATACATAGACCTTATTGAATGGCATAACGTGTGACATATTTAGAGCTGGGCTTCTGAACCCTGAAGTACAGTAGTCATACACAGTAAACTGATGAAATGCTGTGGTTAGATAATGATACAGTGACTGCACAGAATATTCAGACCCCTTGACGTTTTTACACATTTTGTTATGTTACATCCTCATTCTAAAATTGATTAAATACTTTTGTCCCTCATGAACCTACACACAACACCCCATAATTGACAAAGCAAAAAACTGTTTTTTAGAAATGCTGTGGTTAGATAATGATACAGTGACTGCACAGAATATTAAGACCCCTTGACGTTTTTACACATTTTGTTATGTTACATCCTCATTCTAAAATTGATTCAATACTTTTGTCCCTCATGAACCTACACACAACACCCCATAATTGACAAAGCAAAAAACTGTTTTTTAGAAATGCTTGCTAATAAAAAACAGAAATATCACATTTACATAATTATTCAGACCCTTTACTCAGGACTTTGTTGAGGCACCTTTGGCAGCGATTACAGCCTTGAATATTCTTGGGTATGACGTTACAAGCTTGGCCCACCTGTATTTGGGGAGTTTCTCACATTCTTTGCATATCCTCTCAAGCTCTGTCAGGTTGGATTGGGAGCGTTGCTGCACAGCTATTTTTAGGTCACTCCAGAGATGTTCCATCGGGTTTAAATCCAGGCTCTGAGACTTGTCCCGGAGCCACTCCTGCGTTGTCTTGGCTGTGTGCTTAGGGTCATTTTACTGTTGAAAGGTCTGAGGTCCTGAGAGCTCTGGAGCAGGTTTTCATCAAGGATCGGATCTCTCTGTACATCTTTGCCTCTCCTGACTAGTCTCCCAGTCCCTGCCACTGAGAAACATCCCCACAGGATAATGCTGCCACAAACATGCTTCACCGTAGGGATGGTGCCAGGTTTCGTCCAGATGTGACGCTTGGCATTCAGGCCAAAAAGTTCAATCGTGGTTTTATCAAATCTGGTTTCTCAAGGTCTGAGAGTCATTAGGTGACTTTTGGCAAACTCCAAGTGGGCTGTCATGTGCCTTTTACTGAAGAGGGGCTTCCGTCTGGCCACTCTACCATAAAGGTCTGATTGGTAGAGTACTGCAGAGATGGATGTCCTTCTGGAAGGTTCTCCTATCTCTACAGTGGAACTCTAGAGCTCTGTCAGAGTGACCATCAGGTTTTTGGTCACCTCCTTGACCAAGGCCCTTCTCCCCTGATTATTCAATATAGCTGGGCGGCCAGCTCTAGGAAGAGTCATGGTGGTTCAAGACATCTTCCATTTAAGAATGATGGAGGCCACTGTATTCTTGGGGATCTTCAATGCTGCAGAATTTTTTTGGTACCCTTCCCCAGATCTGTGCCTCGATACAATCCTGTCTCTGTGCTCTATGGACAATTCCTTAGAACTCATGGCTTGACATCCACTGTTAACTTTGGGACCTTATATAGACAGGTTTGTGCCTTTCCAAATCATGTCCAATCAATTGAATTTAGCACAGGTGGACTTCAATCAAGTGGAAACATCTCAAGGATGAACAATGGAAATAGGATGCACCTGTGCTCAATTTCTAGTCTCATAGCAAAGGAGCTGAAGTCTCATGTAAATAAGGTATTTATGTACTTATTTATTTTTTGCAAAAAATATCTAAAAACCTGTTTTCACTTTGTCATTATGGGGTATTGTGATGTCATCATGGGGTATTGTGATGTCATTATGGGATATTGTGTGTAGATTTATGAAGAACATGTTTTATTTAATCCATTTTAGAATAAGGCTGCAACGTAACAAAATGTGGAACAAGTCCAATTGTCTGAATACTTTCTGAATGTTCAGAAAATGACTGAATCCCTGTAGTGTTACCAGGGAGACCGAATAGCTTAAAGAAAATGTGTAAACAGTCACATTTTCTGGAAAACAAAGCAGAAACAAAACACCTTGAAGATGATTTTTAATAAGGTCACAATATATCATGTCTTACAGCATCTTGTTTCAGCTCTCCCTTTTCAATGAATCTTCTTCTGCACCTCTGCAAAGTGGTCCCCAGCTGGCACAGTCACAAAGTCATCAAATCTGGAGGCTGGTGGTCACTTCAACTGAGGAGGACGGGCATGTGGTAATGGCTGGAGCGGAATAGTTGGAAAGGTATCAACAACATCAAACACATGGTTTCCATGGTTTCCATGTATTCTGCCTCCAGGACAAGACGATAAACGTCAATCTGCCTTTTGCAGATGAGGACACTTGGACAAGAGGGGCTGGACATAAAAAGTTCAGCTAGTTTCATGGTTGACTCTTTCATGGTAGTAACAAAATGTAATCCAAGACCTCGCTATACATCATATGTCATTTTAGATTCCTGAATCCTGTTAAACCACATGTTTAATTCTCCACATTTTGGGCCAGAGCATCTTGTTTTCCTGTTTGAATAATTAAACTGTCAACATTTTGACCTGACCATCAGTCACAGACATTAGAGCAAACTACTTACAAAATGAAATAATCCAAAGGGCTGTTTACACTCTAATGTGTTGTCCTGAACCGATATTAATAACGTGGATCGTAAACTTGACTTTTCTAGAAGGAAAAGTTGTAAATGATAAATGCAGTGAATATGCCTGCTAGGCATGAACAGTACAAAGAGGTCTGTGTTTGAGACTCGGGGAACTTGGTAGGAACAACTGTTGTACATCTCATTAGAACATGTCATGAAGATGGTTCTTGAAATGTTTCAGTAGATACATTACAAACAAAGTATGATAATATATATATATATATATTTATGTATAAAAGGTAAAATAGTCAAACCTGGGATGGCTTTGCCATAATGTACAGTAAAAAGATTGACCTCTCGTCTGTCCTCCATATTTGAAACATCACCTATCTCACAGTAAGCTGCCCGGTGTCTATATTAAGACCTGTGTGACTAATATGAACATTGTGAAAATGTGTCATTACTGTATGTGGGGGTGAAATGAGCCATCCTTCAACCCCACAACTTGGATAATAAGATCATCTTTCCTGACCTCATCACAACAGCCCTTACACAGTAATTGTACACTTTTCACATTCCATGTGTTTTACATTTCCTTTTGGGATCAGTGTGAAATTGAGCATTCTTCCACAACTGTCACACAGTTTACTCACGTGTGGTTTGGGAGGCTAGACCTATTATCTGAGCATGTGCCGATCAGACAGCGGAAACTTTTACCCCTGCAGCTATGAGGGGGACTTTTTCACCTCTCAATGCATCTAGAAGGATTCTGGTACATCAAGCCCTTAATGTAAGACCAGCCAATCCAAATGTGTGTCACTGGTGTGACAAACACATGTATTTCAAATGGACTTTGTGCTGATGGTACTGATGGTGAGAAAGCAAACACAGGCCTTGGCACGTCAAATATTTGCCCAAGTCAGTGAATTGACATGTTGTTGGCTTGCGTCTCCAATCTACTAGTTTCTCTGAGATGGCTGGTGGACATGCTGGCTTATAAAGGTCTCTGTGTGACAGACTGCACCTTCTGTCTACCACAAAACTGTGTTAGCCTGCTGAGCTAAAGCCTAGGTATTAGCTTGAGCCTAGCTAAAGCCTAGGTAAAGCAAGTCTTGTTTTCTTAAAGATTGTTACTCATCATGCAATTATGGTTTACAAAAACCTGCTACGTTTGCATATAGAAATTGTATAAACAAATGTGTCGCAATGTTATTGTGATATTATAACAATAATAATTGTAATATTAAACTTTTCCTTGATTGTGGCTTATTCTGTGACAACAGACAACAGTTATGTTTGATGTTAATTGTTGAAATGGGTTTCTGGGTAAAGAAACACAGCATATCATTTCCTCAGAATTTTTAGTTTTACACACCTTTTCATCCCCCATACTGGTTTCCTTGTCTAAACATCTCTAAACTCTCCTCCACCATTCACCACACATCAAATTAAATCAACAACTAATTTCCTCATAAACCAACCGTTGCATTCACATTGCCTTTCTGTGAGTCAACAAAGATACTATTACCTGACTGCTCTATAATTAGCTGTGTTCCTACCTGGAAGGTGCACACACCCTTTCTCCTACCTCCGACTGTATTTCACTGTAATTACAGCCTTAAACTGTCACCCATCCTCCTGCAGTACACAGTGGTGAGAAGTTCATTTATCTGATCCACATTTACCCTCAAGTAAGTCTCCAGTGCAAAAAAAAGGAAAAAAGCACTTTTAAAGTGACAGTCAGGGATTTAAACAACAAGAAAGTAGTCACCCGAACACCTTTTTGGGTAAAATCAATCAAGTTTAGTTTTAAGCATATTTTTAAGCTATACAGTGTTGATTTACAATTGCATTGTTTACAAAAAATGGGAATAAAATAAGATAAGCTTGTATTTTGAGTTCTGATGGGGTAAGATAAAGAATAAATAACTACACCTATTTCATTTAAAGTAAAAAAAAAAAGTGATGTACCAATTCCAGATTGCCCCTTTAAAATGTTCCAGAAGGGTGGAGGGCGTTCTCATTTTACCATACATATGGCCTGCAAATAATCCAGTGAAAAACATATTCAGCTATTTTGGAAGTCGTTTGTGGTCATCCCCATGTTTGCTTTAATAACTGAGCATTCAACCTATTTATTACATTGAACATGAATATAGATATTTTCCCCTGTAGTTAGTTATCACTGAGACTAGTCGTTGGTAATAGATGGAATGCTATTCAAAATGTATTACGCATACAACTCATCACACAATCATGGATACACAACGTACATACATGCACATGCACGGACACATACAGTGCATTCGGAAAGTATTCAGACCCCTTGACATATTCCACATTTTGTTAATTAAGTTACAGCCGTATTCTAAAATAGATTCCCGCCCTAAAAATGTATCAATGTATACACAATACCCCATCATGACAACACTAAATGCATTAAAAAAATAAACGTAAATATCACATTTACGTAAGCATTCAGACTCTTTACTCAGTACTCTGTTGAAGCACCTTTGGCAGTGATTACAGCCATGAGTCTTCTTGGGCATGACACTACAAGCTTGGCCCACCTGTATTTGGGGAGTTTCTCCCATTCTTCTCTGCAGGTTGGATGGGGAGAATCAATACAAAGCAATTTTTCTGTCTCTTCAGAGATGTTTGATCGGGTTCAAGTCCGGGCTCTGGCTGGGCCATTCAAGGACATTCAGAGACTTGTCCCTAAGCCACTCGTGCGTTGTCTTGGCTGTGTGCAGTCTGAGGTCCTGAGCCCTCTGGAGCAGATTTTCATCAAGGATCTCTCTGTACTTTGCTCCGTTCATCTTTCCCTTGATCCTGAAAAGTCTCTTAGTCCCTGCCGCTGAAAAACATCCCCACAGCATGATGCTGCAACCACCATGCTTCACCATAGGGATGGTACCAGGTTTCCACCAGACGTTACACTTGGCATTCAGGCCAAAGAGTTAAATCTTGGTTTCATCTAAGACCAGAGAATCTTGTTTCTCATGTTCTGAGAGTCCTTTAGGTGCCTTTTGGCAAATTCCAAGCAGGCTGTCATGTGCCTTTTACTGATGTCATGATGGCCTGGGTAGTTTTATGACCATCATACCTCTTCCACCCTTTTTCCTCTCTCTACCCTACTGATGTTACGTTTGCAAACACCTTGGTTAACATAGAGATTCTGGGAACATCAGAAGGTGGAGGGAAATTAACTATATTCTGGTAATCCGACCAATTGAACATATGCGGTGGTACTTAATGAATATGATGTCAGGTCGGTTGTCATCTGAGACATCCTCATCAATGATAAGAGGACATGAACTCTACAGTGGAAAGTCTACACATCGGAGTTATCGGATTCATATGGAAATGTTGTTCAATTTAAATGTTTGAATATGAAATTATTCGTGATGGGATGAAATGTGATTTTAGCTTCTAAAATGTGAGATTTGGGTTTTCATAAGGGCTCTGCTCAATCAGTGGTCCGCCCCTGTGAAGGGACATGGGCTATAAAACTTTTCAAACACGCCCTTCTCTCCCTTCCTATATAAAGCCTTGACGACAATATAACCTCCTGTTCCGAGGATGTGAGGACGACGGTCCGATGTCAGAATGGTACAGATAATAACTACAGAACGAGGCCAACATCAGCGTGAGCTTGGTTGTGAATGGTATAAACTTTGAACTCTTAAACACTACAGAAGTGAGACCTCCTACCCGTTGAGTTAGCAACAGCCGCTGCAAACGAGGCTTAGGAAGGAACAGACAGCGTTACTACAACGTATCCAATTGACCACCAGAGACATTCTTCAAAGGACAAAGGACTCGGTTTGGCAACACGGCCTTCCATCTACCACCAACCTACCGAAGCGCAGCTCAGAGTAAATATTTATTGCATTTTCCTTTTCCAAATTTAGAATGCATAAGATACTGTAT
>NC_143034.1:69638870-69743870 GCF_057628025.1 Oncorhynchus mykiss | reverse complement strand
TACTGCTCCATAGTCCTCCACACTGCTCCATACTCCTCCGTAGTCCTCCATACTGCTCCATAGACCTCCATAGTGTTCTATACAGTTCCATACTCCGCCATAGTCCTCCACACTGCTCCATACTCCTCCGTAGTCCTCCATACTGCTCCATAGACCTCCATAGTGCTCTATACGGTTCCATACTCCGCCATAGCCCTCCACACTGCTCCATACTCCTCCGTAGTCCTCCATACCGCTCCATAGACCTCCATAGTGCTCTATACGGTTCCATACTCCGCCATAGTCCTCCATAGTCCTCCATACTGCTCCATAGTCCTCCATACTGCTCCATACTCCTCCATAGTGCTCTATACAGTTCCATACTGCTCCATAGTCCTCCATACTCCTCCATAGTCCTCCATACTGCTCCATAGTCCTCCATACTGCTCCATACTCCTCCGTAGTCCTCCATACTGCTCCATACTGTTCCATACTGCTCCATAGTCCTCCATACTCCTCCATAGTCCTCCATACTGCTCCATAGTCCTCCATACTACTCCATACTCCTCCATAGTCCTCCATAGTCCTCCATACTGCTCCATAGTCCTCCATACTCCTCCATACTCCTCCATAGTCCTCCATACTGCTCCATAGTGCTCTATACGGTTCCATACTCCGCCATAGCCCTCCACACTGCTCCATACTCCTCCGTAGTCCTCCATACTGCTCCATAGACCTCCATAGTGCTCTATACGGTTCCATACTCCGCCATAGTCCTCCATACTCCTCCATAGTCCTCCATACTGCTCCATAGTCCTCCATACTGCTCCATACTCCTCCATAGTGCTCTATACAGTTCCATACTGCTCCATAGTCCTCCATACTCCTCCATAGTCCTCCATACTGCTCCATAGTCCTCCATACTGCTCCATACTCCTCCGTAGTCCTCCATACTGCTCCATACTGTTCCATACTGCTCCATAGTCCTCCATACTCCTCCATAGTCCTCCATACTGCTCCATAGTCCTCCATACTACTCCATACTCCTCCATAGTCCTCCATAGTCCTCCATACTGCTCCATAGTCCTCCATACTCCTCCATACTCCTCCATAGTCCTCCATACTGCTCCATAGTGCTCTATACGGTTCCATACTCCGCCATAGCCCTCCACACTGCTCCATACTCCTCCGTAGTCCTCCATACTGCTCCATAGACCTCCATAGTGCTCTATACGGTTCCATACTCCGCCATAGTCCTCCATACTCCTCCATAGTCCTCCATACTGCTCCATAGTCCTCCATACTGCTTCATACTCCTCCATAGTCCTCCACACTGCTCCATACTCCTCCGTAGTCCTCCATACTGCTCCATAGACCTCCATAGTGCTCTATACGGTTCCATACTCCGCCATAGTCCTCCATACTACTCCATACTCCTCCATAGTCCTCCATAGTCCTCCATAGTCCTACATACTACTCCATAGTCCTCCATAGTGCTCTATACAGTTCCATACTGCTCCATAGTCCTCCATACTCCTCCATTGTCCTCCATACTGCTCCATAGTCCTCCATACTGCTCCATACTCCTCCGTAGTCCTCCATACTGCTCCATACTGTTCCATACTGCTCCATACTCCTCCATACTCCTCCATAGTCCTCCATACTCCTCCATACTACTCCATACTTCTCCATAGTCCTCCATAGTCCTCCATACTCCTCCATAGTCCTCCATACTCCTACATAGTCCTCCATACTGCTCCATAGTCCTCCATACTACTCCATACTCCTCCATACTCCTCCATAGTGCTCTATACAGTTCCATACTGCTCCATAGTCCTCCATACTCCTCCATACTCCTCCATAGTCCTACATACTACTCCATACTCCTCCATAGTGCTCTATACAGTTCCATACTGCTCCATAGTCCTCCATACTGCTCTATAGACCTCCATAGTGCTCTATACGGTTCCATACTGCTCCATACTGCTCCATAGTCCTCCACACTGCTCCATACTCTTCCGTAGTCCTCCATACTGCTCCATAGACCTCCATAGTGTTCTATACAGTTCCATACTCCGCCATAGTCCTCCACACTGCTCCATACTCCTCCGTAGTCCTCCATACTGCTCCATAGACCTCCATAGTGCTCTATACGGTTCCATACTCCGCCATAGCCCTCCACACTGCTCCATACTCCTCCGTAGTCCTCCATACTGCTCCATAGACCTCCATAGTGCTCTATACGGTTCCATACTCCGCCATAGTCCTCCATACTCCTCCATAGTCCTCCATACTGCTCCATAGTCCTCCATACTGCTCCATACTCCTCCATAGTGCTCTATACAGTTCCATACTGCTCCATAGTCCTCCATACTCCTCCATAGTCCTCCATACTGCTCCATAGTCCTCCATACTGCTCCATACTCCTCCGTAGTCCTCCATACTGCTCCATACTGTTCCATACTGCTCCATAGTCCTCCATACTCCTCCATAGTCCTCCATACTGCTCCATAGTCCTCCATACTACTCCATACTCCTCCATAGTCCTCCATAGTCCTCCATACTGCTCCATAGTCCTCCATACTCCTCCATACTCCTCCATAGTCCTCCATACTGCTCCATAGTGCTCTATACGGTTCCATACTCCGCCATAGCCCTCCACACTGCTCCATACTCCTCCGTAGTCCTCCATACTGCTCCATAGACCTCCATAGTGCTCTATACGGTTCCATACTCCGCCATAGTCCTCCATACACCTCCATAGTCCTCCATACTGCTCCATAGTCCTCCATACTGCTCCATACTCCTCCATAGTGCTCTATACAGTTCCATACTGCTCCATAGTCCTCCATACTCCTCCATAGTCCTCCATACTGCTCCATAGTCCTCCATACTGCTCCATACTCCTCCGTAGTCCTCCATACTGCTCCATACTGTTCCATACTGCTCCATAGTCCTCCAAACTCCTCCATAGTCCTCCATACTGCTCCATAGTCCTCCATACTACTCCATACTCCTCCATAGTCCTCCATAGTCCTCCATACTGCTCCATACTCCTCCATACTCCTCCATACTCCTTCATAGTCCTCCATACTGCTCCATAGTCCTACATACTCCTCCATACTCCTCCATGGTGCTCTATACAGTTCCATACTGCTCCATAGTCCTCCATACTCCTCCATAGTCCTACATACTACTCCATACTCCTCCATAGTCCTCCATAGTGCTCTATACAGTTCCATACTCCTCCGTAGTCCTCCATACTGCTCCATAGACCTCCATAGTGCTCTATACAGTTCCATACTCCTCCGTAGTCCTCCATACTGCTCCATAGACCTCCATAGTGCTCTATACGGTTCCATACTCCGCCATAGTCCTCCACACTGCTCCATACTCCTCCGTAGTCCTCCATACTGCTCCATAGACCTCCATAGTGCTCTATACGGTTCCATACCCTGCCATAGCCCTCCACACTGCTCCATACTCCTCCGTAGTCCTCCATACTGCTCCATAGACCTCCATAGTGCTCTATACGGTTCCATACTCCGCCATAGTCCTCCATACTACTCCATACTCCTCCATAGTCCTCCATAGTCCTCCATAGTCCTACATACTACTCCATAGTCCTCCATAGTGCTCTATACAGTTCCATACTGCTCCATAGTCCTCCATACTCCTCCATTGTCCTCCATACTGCTCCATAGTCCTCCATACTGCTCCATACTCCTCCGTAGTCCTCCATACTGCTCCATACTGTTCCATACTGCTCCATACTCCTCCATACTCCTCCATAGTCCTCCATACTCCTCCATACTACTCCATACTTCTCCATAGTCCTCCATAGTCCTCCATACTCCTCCATAGTCCTCCATACTCCTACATACTGCTCTCCCTCCAGCTGTGGGGCATTTGGGAACTGTTCTAGATCATGGATCCAGACAATACAAACGTTTCCATTAAGAGAAATTACATTTTGACTCTCTATTTTCTATTTTTAATATGGTCAGACTGATTCAGACTGCGGCAAAAAATGTTACCTTACCAATAACATTGAGGGAATGCTCCGGAAACGTTACACACCGACTTGGAACAATCTAGATGAACTCCCACACTCTGTTGGTCTGTGACTGTGTTTTACAGGAAGTCTTATATATTGGTTGGAGTCTTTCCTTTATCGCCCTCCAGTGTAATACCACCACATGGTGTCGGCAGGCGTTGAAGGTGATGACGTTGGTGCTTTTCAGGGCCTGCTTGTGGCCGTCTTAATTTCTCGCTATAAATATGACACAGGAGTCATATTTTATATGCAGGGGTCAGAGTTCACAAGGGAGGTGCAGGAGTTCCGGTGCTTTGAGGCATTTGTCGGAGGACAGATCTCCCCGACCTTCCTCACACATCCACATCCTCCTCTCCCCCTCCTCACACACTCACGTCCTCCCACAGGTTTGACCTATGACCTATGACTGCTGGGGCCCCTGGCCTCCACGTCCCCTCAGCCTCCCCTATTGATTCCTGGCGATGAACTTGACTCTATGGGCCTCTGGGGACCACAGGGACAACAATGAAAGGGACATTGTCCCCTCTCTCAGAGATAAATTCCCCAACCAAACAATAGCTTTGCACTTTCCCTTATTCACCCTATTCATTAAAACCAGCCACTTATCTTGAGCTGTCCTGGTTCTTTTTCAGCAACTGATTCATGAGTGGGAAGTGAGGGGTAATGCATGCATTTCCTGTCCATGGGAGAAGACAAGGCCTATTTACTCAGACTAATAGCCGGATGATGAGAACTATATGTGGGTGAGACATCATATGCCCTCATTATGAAACCTGACCAATGATGCTGCAGATTGGGGCCTGAACACATAATGAATGAACACATTATGAATGAACACATTATGAATGAACACATTATGAATGGAATGACTGTTGGAAACATTTACACAATATAGAGAATACTTTAAGGACTCCAAATACACAGTGTCTGTACTCCTTTTGTAAGACATTGAAGTTGGTGAATACTGTTCCATCCAATAAAGACGTATAGTATATATGACATCATTAGAGAAACATATTGTGCTGTTTAGTTTATCAAATGGCTGAGCAGCACTCTATTTTAAAGTACTGCTGTCACGTATTAACAAGGTGGGTGGAATCAGGCGCAGAGAGCAGGTGCAGTGAGTCGAATGTTTATTCTCCGGAACCAAACACGGTCAACCCAAAATACAGGGTGAAATAATCCAACACAGGATTAAATGTATCGGAGCAAATAACACAATACGTATTCACGAAAACACATGAAACCAAAACAATCCCGCACGAAACAAGGGCGGGACAACCTACTACATATAAGGACGTCAATAAACTAAAATACACACAGGTGAAACTAATAAGACAAAACCAACAGACAAACGAAAAAGGGATCGATGGTGGCTAGTAGGACGGTGACGACGACCGCCGAGCACCGCCCGAACAGGCAGGAGAGCCAACTTCGGCGGAAGTCGTGACAACTGCAATGTAAAATAACAGATATTTGGAAGAAAAGGGACAGATACGGATTTGAAATGTTAAACCAATTACTTCAGATGATTATTGATTAGACACTGCGTCGCACGGGAAAGACCTCAACCTTTTCACTTAGTCTTACCAGGGCCAATTTAATTTGGGGCTCTATTCAATCCACATTGCGGAAGTTCAGCTTTACAGCGTGATTGAAATTTAAAGGCAATGTTCCCTCTTTAATTAACGCAGAACTCATTCACGGTGAACGCTGAATATGAACGCTGAATCAGAAATGACCTTTACATGTCTACTGCGGAATCTGTAACGCTTCAGTGAAACAGACTGAGGCACACAACAGGCACACAACAGAACACGCTTCAAAGTCTATTACAATACAAAAACAACGTCAAGTTCTTATTGGACAAGTCCAGGTAGTCCCTCTGTTTCAGTCCTGTTGCCTAATAAACACGACCCCGGTCACTATGGGCCTTCATCACAGCTGTTTGACCTGGGCTACCAAAGGTCAGTTCCCCAGTTAGACCCACTCTCTTTTATTTACTGTTATCCCCCTGTTACAACCCCCCGGACCTGCCTACCAAAGGGGAAGGGCTTTGGAGGGGTAAATGCCTGGCTCTCTGGAATGTAGTTCCAAGTCCACAGGACACATCGATATGATTAAAGGTGTCAAACTCACCCACAAATCTACCACAGACTCCGATGCTATTAGCCATTGTGGCTTGCCAAACAACGAGTTTAGCCTTTGGGATCCTGTCTTCAAAAGGCAAGGGCTTAAGAGCTGTTCTTGGAAGCCTTTAGCACTACAATGAATATAAGACGATTATTCATTCTGTGTGACTCAGTTGGTTAGAGCTTTGTCCAGGCAAGGTTGAGGGTTCAATTCCTGCAGGGATCTCAGACACATGCTACAACTGTAAGGCTGTTTTGATAGTTATGATCTATCTTTTGTAGAATACAACCCTTAAATAAAGTCTATATCTGGGGCCTAGCAGGTGAAATTATTATGAAGCCACGGTGCTTAGTACAAACTAGATGGCCCTGTTTTTATCTTGTATTCGTTTTGTGTAACCCTTTTTAATCTTTAATTCCTGCTTCTGTATCCGTTTGGACAGATACCAGAAGACAGAGGCGTATGTGGTGGCCAGCTGTGGCTGACAACACGTTACTTTCTATATTAGAAAGAGACACAAGGTCAAGGGGAGACAGTCTGCACATGAAACACTTATCTCTGTTTGGTTAAACAACAATGATAGAGACCGTAGCTTCTTCAGCATGACGTCTCTGCAGACTCTGCAGCATTTTGCATTGATATAGTTTCATATCATTTCTCGTTTTATTTAAAGCACATTTACAACATTGCAAGAGTTGTTGTCTTCGTAATGATATAGTATTTGGTGGCAATCACTTTCAGGTTGGAAGATGTCAAATTGTGAACTGTGTAATTCTCTATGCGGTATTCTAACATTCAACATGCAGTACAGTAATGACGTTGTATTGAGAGGTGTGATTCTAATGGGTAAAAAGTCTGTGTTCAGTCCTGCTTGGGGTCAGAGTAGGAAGCTGCAGTTCCAGACGAGAGCATCGAAGGTGATCTGTGAGTCCGTTCTAATCACGGGAAGTCTCTCTTGTTCCAATCAGGGAAAACATATTCTTTCATCTGTATATTTACATTAGTGAAACCAAAGGGGTCTCCCATGGTAATTAGTGAAGGTAAGTATTTCATGATGTTCTTCCAACAACATTGGCTTTTAATGAAGCGTGCATTCTCCTACTGTTCCACAGGCTAATGTTGATTTGATTTGTTTATTGTAATGATTTGAGGTTTGAGGTGTTTACACCAGTAGAAATCAGTGAATTTACTTTCTAATTGGCTACCATTGGTCCTGAGGTAAAGCACACAGTGTATTTTCATTTTCATAGGTCGGCATTGGAATCATTATTTCTTTCTACTTAAGGTGAAACATAAAGTGGCTAATTAAGCCATCTCGTGTTACAGTCTTTCCCATGTGGAGTGTTTCTGCTGGTGATTACTAGACACTACATTCCAGTTGAAATGATGATCAATCAATGTATTTGGACATTTAGAATTACATGACTTTTAACATTTATTGAAAAAACAGAAACAATTTTGTCCTTGATTGGCATGGAATGGGAGTGGAACAGATTTGCCTTTGGATGCAATGTAGTGCATTGCATCCACACACACACACACACACACACACACACACACACACACACACACACACACACACACACACACACACACACACCACAGCCCCAGATGTGAGAGCCTGGCTGTGTGTGAGGGCAGAGTGTGAGTGACTCTGTAACAAACCGTGGGGACACAGAGGGGCTCAGTGTCCCGAGCTGCCAGAACACTGCCTTTCACAGCCACTAAATCCACCAGCTTGAGACGACTGGAAAAATATGAAGTCCCCGGTCCGACACTCTGGTCTGGTCATCCCATAGCTCCAGCATTAATACGAGGCACACTAGATTAATAAAAGCTACAAAAGAAACAAGTGCCCGTATTACTACCACCTTAGAGGTGATGAATGTGTCTATGACCTCTACACATTACCATTATTGTTAAATAGCTTAAAACTAAAAGGTGCCATTCCTACTGGACAATTTCAGTGAGTACCTCCCTGTTGCACTCCATTTCTGACTGTTTTATCCTCTTTGGTGCCTAATGATCATGACCCTGTTGTACGTCAGTCAGAAGCACAAGAGGTAGACAAAACAGAGACTAGACCGAGGTGGAGTCACCTGTTTATACCTGCCCTTAACATGCTTCCTTTTTCCTGATCTGGTCCTGAACATGACTGTTTACACTTACAGTATAAGATCTGATCACAATGAGTCTTTTAGTCGTCTACACAATCAGAATGTGGACAGGCTGTATGCTAGGGCACAGGCTGTATGCTAGAACCAGGTCTAAACAGGGCTAGAGCGTCAAAACTAATCAAACACACTGCAGACCTGACTGATATAAAATAACACAACAAAAACACTTTGCAGAGCTTAGTTAGAGCGTGAATCTTGTCAGAATGTTTGAATATGTAGATTTGCATGCCATTAGATTTATTGAATATGATTGAGATTCAACCAAAGAAACATTATGATTTGATGCCTTATGATGAGGGTAAACAGCAACACCCAAGAATGTACACCAGCTGTAACATTTTTCAATTCATGTTGCTCTTTTATATAAAAAAAAACCTGATGTGTTTCAACATCATTATTTATCAAAATGTACATCTGTGGTTTGGCACATTCAGCAAAAATGATGTTACACTCCAATGAGCGATACTGATTCTGATTCAACCTCTCCCACTTCAAACTTTCGCACACTTCCCTGTCTAAACAGCCAATCAGGATCCATTTAGACGAGGATGGCTTGGAACAGGAACTGACAGGTCCTGGCTGAGGTGTTCCAACCTACAAAGTCCACATGTGGAGCCATGGAAGGCTTCATCAGGCCACAGCTGAAATCCACACTGTGGTTTGCATAAAGCCATAGACACATGCTGATTAGCGGTAGTGCAGCTGGTTGCAGACGTGCAGGACGAGGGTGTCGGGTCCCATTGGCTAATGGACAGAGAGTGAAGTCACATCTCCAGAGTCTGAGATGATGGAACGTTCTCTGTGTGGATGAAATGTGCCTACAAAACAGCAGCAGCAACTTTTCCTATGTCACACACTACGTGTTATGACTATCCATAGGATTTCTCACTTTCGTTTACACCTCTTTTAGAACTTATAGACAATGATATACCTATAGACATTTTGTCTATAATTGTAAAGTGTAGGGTCCTGTGTAAGTGATGACATGTGACTGTCTTTTAGAAAATGATATCCTTATGATGCAACTTCCACAGTTTTATAGAGAATGCTATCATTATGATGCAACTTCCACAGTTTTATAGAGAATGATATCATTATGATGCAACTTCCACAGTTTTATAGAGAATGATATCATTATGATGCAACTTCCACAGTTTTATAGAGAATGCTATCATTATGATGCAACTTCCACAGTTTTATAGAGAATGATATCATTATGATGCAACTTCCACAGTTTTATAGAGAATTATATCATTATGATGAAACTCCCACAGTTTTGTAGATAATGATATCATTATGATGCAACTTCCACAGTTTTATAGAGAATGATATCATTATGATGCAATTTCCACAGTTTTATAGAGAATGATATCATTATGATGCAACTTCCACAGTTTTATAGATAATGATATCATTATGATGCAACTTCCACAGTTTTATAGAGAATGATATCATTATGATGCAATTTCCACAGTTTTATAGAGAATGATATCATTATGATGAAACTCCCACAGTTTTATAGAGAATGATATCATTATGATGCAACTTCCACAGTTTTATAGAGAATGATATCATTACGATGCAACTTCCACAGTTTTATAGAGAATGATATCATTATGATGCAACTTCCACAGTTTTATAGAGAATGATATCATTATGATGCAATTTCCACAGTTTTATAGAGAATGATATCATTATGATGCAATTTCCAGTTTTATAGAGAATGATATCGTTATGATGCAACTTCCACAGTTTTATAGAGAATTATATCATTATGATGCAATTTCCACAGTTTTATAGTGACTGTTAGATTTCAGCACATTTTCTAAATTGATGAGAAAATCAAGTTATGTTATTTTGAGTACTCTCTTTGTTGAGTCGTTATAATGCCTGAGTGTCATGGCTTCAAATGACGCTAGCAAACTAGCAACAGCACAGATCAATGGCAGACGATAACAAGAACCAGTCTCGCTCCTACAAGATAAATACGTGGTTACTTAGCGACCGGTTCTGTTAGTATGTTCTGCATTATTTGTATTTATCTTATGTAAACGCTGGCTCTTGGACCATGGCTCTGCTGCCAGATCACCTTTCAGAAGCCCTGCAATTTCAGTGTCCTGCTTTCCACGCTTGGATTAGCGTGTTTTAAACAAGCTGGGCTCTGGGCTTCGTGACGCCATTCGAACCCCAATCATTGTTGAGGGCCCAATCAGACACGTCCAATTCAAAACACTCTGTTTTGTTATACAACGCTGTGATGCAATTCACTCTTGTTCACCGCTCTCATTGTCTCAAAATGGAATGAATTGATTGCAGTTTATTTTCTGAGGTGGCTCACATAATTTCAGCAAGTTATACATTTGTAAGAAATTCTGTAATTTATTTTGTGCTGAAAAACACTGAAAGATCAGGTAATGACCATTTTGTTATGGTTCTGATTATTGAGTAGGCATTTTGCTGGTTAGTTATTGGGCCAGGATGCTGACGATGTTTCATGTATAATGTGTCATATTATTACTGTTGTCTTGTCTTAAGATATTGCAGTTGACTGAATGCTGTATCATGTCCTGTTCAGCTGAAATCCTAATGAAAACGTAATACTTTTCTTAAAACCTACTCTGAAATGTACTCTTAACAACCTTGGTAATCATGATAAATGGTTGAAGAAGAGAAAAACTCCCCCCCCCCCCCCCAAAAAAAAAAATTTTTCAAGGAAAGCTTCAAAAGGAACCATTTCTGAACAACATATCCAACAATTACATCTGCAATTTGTCATCGCAATGTCTTTTCTGCAGTGGCCCAGTAGACTACGTCCAACGAGCTGCATCTCCACTGTCTAATGCACAGAGGCACCATACTGGCTAGCCACTGCTAACACTTCCGCCTTTTAAAAGTAGCCGATCCAAATGAGCTCTAACTTCAAACCCCTCGTTTACAGAAAATACAAGTAAGCCTACTGGGGTGAAGTATGACTCTCAAAACAAAAACAACCAAAATAGGTTCAGAAAGCCCCTCGCCTGTTTACCTTTTGCATTTCGCCCAATTTGTCTCAATTGCCCAGTCAGGTCACTGTAACAGTATGTGTCCTGTCAGAACGCAGGCAGAATATGACACTTGATCCGTTTGGAATGTTTTGAAGTTGAGTTCTCTTTCCATGGCGCCACACTCAGCCTGCCTGAGCATTTAATACATCAACTTTTATTTACACTTCTAGTGTGCATCCTGAATGGCACCTGAGTCCCTATGTTCTGCACTTCTTTTCACCAGTGCCAGATGTTCCCTGGTCAAAGCGCCATAAATAGGGAATACACTCTTTGAAAAAAAAGGTGCTCTCTAGTACCTAAAAGGGCCACTTGGCTGTCCCCATAGGAGAACCCTTTGAAGAACCTTTTTTGGTTCCTGTTAGAACTCGTTTGGGTTCCAAGAAGAATCCTTCATGAAACCAAAAACGGTTCTACCTGGAGCCAAAAAAGGTTATCCTGTGGGGACAGCTAAAGAACCATTTTGGAAACCTTTTTTTTCTAAAAGAGTAGTGTGCCATTTGGGACCCACGATAGTCTTTGCTTTAACTTGGAGAGAAACAGTCGCCCTATGTATATGTCAATGTTTTTAATTATCATTGAATACCAATATAGCAGCCTTGCCAGGAAAGCTTGGCATGTGTTTGGTTTGCTCAGGGTTCAACACAACAGTCCCGTAAAAACAGTCTATTTACGATCCAGTAATTACCATCAAAGGACATTCTCTATCATTTCTGCGGTGTGTTTAAAATGTCTGCCAGTGTCACTTTCTCAAATGGAAAAGTTCATGATTACTGAGACATTTTAGAGTAGATAAATAAGAAAGCCTCTCATAATTTGATTCAGCTGAGCCATATAAATGATTCAGCTGAGCCATATAAATGATTCAGCTGTGCCATATAAACAATATAGCTGTGACATATATGAATGAATCAAATCTTATTTTCATTTCCATACCTATGTATTTTGAATCACAATTTTTGTTCAGCAAAGAGGTGAGAAATATAAGTCAGGAGGACCCCTGTTTCGGTTGCTCAAGACTTTCCCTTATTTCACTGGAACATCCTCCAGGGTTTTAGGATGTTTACTAAAACCCAAAGCATGACCGTTTTAGTAAACCCACCACAATCCATCCATCTTCCAATAGCAAACGAACAAATGAGTCTGTTTCCACCCGAGGGACTCTAAGACAGAGTGTGGAGGGCGTCCAGAATACTTCAATGGATACAGGGTGTTTGGGGTGCCTGTGTTTGATAGTAGACAGACACGGCCTCAACATCATCCTCACACAGTACAAGGAACATATGGTCCGGCTCCATTTCACCTAAAATCACTTGTTATTGCGCTACGGTGACCTGAAAAAGCAGTTTGATGCTTCCCACAGCTTTTTCTTCTGGAGTCTATTCTGGGAATGAGATGCCCACCTTTACTTCACCAAAATGGTGCAACATAACAACGTTTCATATGGATGAATCCACCAACACTGCCCCTGCCCACTTCCTTGTGAACATAGTGTGAACATATCCTACCCATGTAGTTGAAAGACAACAACTCATTGTTTGTGGTTTCAAACACTAATTAACAAGTGGAGTCTGGTCCAGGTAGGAAGAAGAGAATGGACCTCCCTTGTGAATTCGTGAAAGCTTTAAAATAATCAAGCAAATGAGCAAACGCATATACAGTACCAGTCAAAAGTTTGGAAACACCTACTAATTTCAGGGTTTTTCTTTATTTTTACTATTTTCTACATTGTAGGATAATAGTGAAGACATCAAAAGTATGAAATAACAGATATGGAATCATGTAGTAACTAAAAAAGTGTTAAATAAATCCAAATCTATTTTGTATTTTTCAAAGTAGCCACCCTTTGCCTTGATGACAGCTTTGCATACTCTTGGCATTCTCTCAACCAGCTTCATGAGGTAGTCACCTGGAATGCATTTCAATTAACAGGTGTGGCTTGGTAAAAGTTCATTTGTGGGATTTCTTTCCTCCTTAATGCGCTTGAACCAATCAGTTGTGTTGTGACAAGGTAGGGGTGGATAGCCCTATTTGGTAAAATACCAAGTCCATATTATGTCAAGAAAAGCTCAAATGAGCAAAGAGAAATGACAGTCCATCATTACTTTAAGACATGAAGGTCAGTCAATTCGGAAAATTTCAAGTGCTATGATGAAACTGGTTCTCATGAGGACCGCCACAGGAAAGGAAGACCCAGAGTTACCTCTGCTGCAGAGGATAAGTTCATTACAGTTAACTGTCTCTCATGAGGACCACCACAGGAAAGGAAGACCCAGAGTTACCTCTGCTGCAGAGGATACGTTCATTAGAGTTACCAGCCTCAGAAATTGCAGCCCAAATAAATGCTTCACAAAGTTCAAGTAACAGACAGATCTCAACATCAACTGTTCAGAGGAGACTGCGGGAATCAGGCCTTCATGGTTGAATTGCTGTAAAGAAACCACTACTAAAGGACACCAATGATAAGAAGAGACCTGCTTGGCCAAGAAACAGGAGTAATGGACATTAGACCGGTGGAAATCTGTCCTTTGGTTTTATGAGTCCCTGTTAGTGAGAATTTCTCCTTAGCCAATATAATCCATCCAGCTGACAGATGTGGCAATTCAAGATAAATAAACAGCATGGTCATTATTCAAGTGCACCTTGTACTGGGGACTATAAAAGGCCAATCTAAAATGTGCAGTTTTGTCACACAGCACAATGGCACAGATGTCTCAAGTTTTGAGGGAGCTTTCAATTGGCGTGCTGACTGCAGGAATGTCCACCAGAGCTGTTGACAGAGAATTGAATGTTCATTTCCAATGTAATTTTAGAGAATTTGTTAGTACGTCCAACCGGCCTCTCAACTGTGCACCACATGTATGGTGTTGTGTGGGCGAGCGGTTTGCTTATGTCAACAGTGTGAACAACAGTGTCCCATGGTGGCAGTGGGGTTATGTTATGGGCAGGCATAAGTACAGACAACAAACCTAATTGCACATTATCGATGGCAATCAGCTGCCTTCACCTCATGTTTACAGCATGATAATGCACGGCCCCATGTCACAGGGATCTGTACACATTTCCTGGGAGTTGAAAATGGCCCAGTTCTTCCAAGGCTGCATACTTACCAGACATGTCACCATTGAGCATGTTTGGGATGCTCTGGATCAACATGAATGACAGCATGTTTCAGTTCCCACCAATATCCAGGAATTTCCCACAGCCATTGAAGAGGAGTAGGGACAACATTCAGGCCAAAATCAACAGCCTGCTCAATTCTATGTAAAGGAGATGTGCTGCGCTGCGTGAGGTAAGTGGTGGTCTGTGACCAACAGATGCATATCTGTATTCCCAGTCATGTGAAATCTATAGATTAAGGCCTAATGAATTTATTTCAATTGACTGATTTCCTTAAATTAACTGTAACTCAGAAAAATCTTTGAAATTGTTGAATGTTGAGTTTATATTTTTGTTCAGTACATATAAAAAATATATATACATACAATATATCACCAATTCACCCATATACACCAAAACACTTTTCTCTCTCTCAGTGAATCCCCCTTGGGAGAAAGGGATGTGGGTTACTCATTCTGAGCAGGGCATGAGGTCCTGAGATGTTGGTTGACCTCAGTGCCGACGCTGCTCTCTTTCCTCTGTAGATAAGCTCTGATTATAGGGACACACTTCACTGCTTCTGAAGGAGGGAGGTTGTACTGAACCTCTCTAGCTGTAAGTGGGTGAATGACTGGACAAGTGCCAAGGCAAAAGGAGGGAAGGTCTGGCAGGCTGGTGGGCAAACTGACAGGTTAGTACACTGGAGCTCCATACTCCTGGTCCTAGACCTGTTTATTATCTATGACCAACTCCCATGGGTGCCTGGTCCCAGATATGTTTGTATGTTTGAGTTACTTAAACAGCAATAACTGATCTGGGACCAGTCCACCATGCATGTGTATGGGAGTGATTATTACGGATAAGGGGGACTTGGCCCGATGTATCATGAGAACACTCAGGAAGCAAGCAAATAAACACATAACATGACATCTACATCCACATAATGATGTACGTCTGTGCTACCCTATAAACAAGGCACTTGTTTCCTTCCAAAACGGAGGGAAGATCAAATGCATTATGGGTAATAAATCACAGTATCTGATTAAGGACAGGTTGGTGACATCATTTACAGTCGATTTCCAGCAGCCATTCAGGCTTTGATTGGGGCAATAAATCTCCTCTTGTCTGTCTGTTTTGAGCTGCCTCTCTGGCTCTCTCTGGCTCTCTCTGTCTCTCTCTGCTTCTCTGTCTCTCTCTGTCTCTCTGCCTCTCTGTCTCTCTCTGCCTCTCTGTCTCTCTCTCTGCCTCTCTCTCTCTGTCGCTCTCTGCCTCTCTGTGCCACTCTGTGCCTCTCTGTCACTCTCTCTCAATGTGTCTCTCCACCTCTGTCTCTCACTGCCTTTCTCTCTCTCTCTCTGCCTCTCTGTCTTTCTCTACCTCTCTGTCTCGCTCTCTCTCTGCCTCTCTCTCTCTCTGCCTCTCTGTGCCTCTCTGTCTCTCTCTCAATGTGCCTCTCTGTCTCGCTCTCTTTGCTCTCTGTGTCTTTCTGTATCTCTCTGCCTCTCTGTCTCTCTCTGCCTCTCTGTGCCTCTCTGCCTCCCTCTCTCTCTCTCTCTCTGCCTCTCTGCCTCTCTGCCTCTCTGTCTCTTTCTGTATCTCTCTGCCTCTCTGTCTCTCGCTGTCTCTCTCTGCCTCTCTGTGCCTCTCTGTCTCTCTCTCAATGTGCCTCTCTGTCTCGCGCTCTCTGCTCTCTGTCTCTTTCTGTCTCTCTCTGCCTCTCTGTCTCTCTCTGTCTCCCTGTCTCTCTCTGCCTCTCTCTCTCTCTGCCTCTCTCTCTCTCTCTCTCTCTCTCTCTCTCTGTCTCTCTCTCTCTTTCTGTATCTCTCTGCCTCTCTGTGCCTCTCTGCCTCCCTGTCTCTCTCTCTCTCTGCCTCTCTGCCTCTCTGCCTCTCTGCCTCTCTGTCTCTTTCTGTATCTGTCTCTCTCTGCCTCTCTGTGCCTATCTGTCTCTCTCTCAATGTGTCTCTCCACCTCTGTCTCTCACTGCCTTTCTCTCTCTCTCTCTCTGCCTCTCTGTCTTTCTCTACCTCTCTGTCTCGCTCTCTCTCTGCCTCTCTCTCTCTCTGCCTCTCTGTGCCTCTCTGTCTCTCTCTCAATGTGCCTCTCTGTCTCGCTCTCTTTGCTCTCTGTGTCTTTCTGTATCTCTCTGCCTCTCTGTCTCTCTCTGCCTCTCTGTGCCTCTCTGCCTCCCTGTCTCTCTCTCTCTCTGCCTCTCTGCCTCTCTGTCTCTTTCTGTATCTCTCTGCCTCTCTGTCTCTCGCTGTCTCTCTCTGCCTCTCTGTGCCTCTCTGTCTCTCTCTCAATGTGCCTCTCTGTCTCGCGCTCTCTGCTCTCTGTCTCTTTCTGTCTCTCTCTGCCTCTCTGTCTCTCTCTGCCTCCCTGTCTCTCTCTGCCTCTCTCTCTCTCTGCCTCTCTCTCTCTCTCTCTCTCTCTCTCTCTGTCTCTCTCTCTCTTTCTGTATCTCTCTGCCTCTCTGTGCCTCTCTGCCTCCCTGTCTCTCTCTCTGCCTCTCTGCCTCTCTGCCTCTCTGCCTCTCTGTCTCTTTCTCTATCTGTCTCTCTCTGCCTCTCTGTGCCTCTCTGTCTCTCTCTCAATGTGCCTCTCTGTCTCGCGCTCTCTGCTCTCTGTCTCTTTCTGTCTCTCTCTGCCTCTCTGTCTCTCTCTGCCTCCCTGTCTCTCTCTGCCTCTCTCTCTCTCTGCCTCTCTGTCTCTCTCTCTCTCTCTCTCTGTCTCTCTCTCTCTTTCTGTATCTCTCTGCCTCTCTCTGCCTCTCTGCCTCTCTCTGCCTCTCTCTCTCTCTCTGCCTCCCTGTCTCTCTCTGCCTCTCTGCCTCACTGTGTACTTTCTGTTTAGGGCCAAATATCAGTCTAGTTTACAATTTTTTTGTTGTTAATCTTAATTCTTTCCAATGTGTCAAGTAATTATCTCTTTGTTTCTCATGATGTGGTTAGGTCTAATTGTGTTGCTGTCCTGGGACCAGCTTGGTTAGGGAACTCTTCTCTGTCTGTCTGTCTGTCTGTCTGTCTGTCTGTCTGTCTGTCTGTCTGTCTGTCTGTCTGTCTCTCTGTCTCTCTGTCTCTCTGTCTCTCTGTCTGTGTCTGTGTCTCTGTCTGTGTCTGTGTCTGGGGGCTCAGTGACAGGTCCATTTTCTAATGGCTTCACCATACATATATCCTCCCCCTTCACACCTAACCCTATTAAACCCCAGCTCTGTCCTTATCTTCCCCCGTCTTCTCTACACTTCACTGAACATCAGACATGATAATAATCACATTATCATAAATGATAAACAATTCCTTTCAGGGTATTGGACAACTTCAAAGTATGTCAAATATATCTATTTCACGTTGGATTTATGTTTTTTTCAACACATCAATACCAGTCAGTCAAATTGTCCCTTAAAATGACCCAAATTGGCCCTTTAATTGAGCCAAATTGACCCTTAAGTAAGCCCAACTTCAACCAGTAAGTGAGTACTCTTCCCCTGTAGGTGTTGTAACGCAGGTGATTCGGGCTCTGAGAGGCTGGCAATGCGGTGTGGTGGCAGGCAAGGCTGCCAGGCGGGTAGGATGGGAGGTGGGTGTGGTGCGGAGTGGTTGGTGCAGGCAAGGCTGCCAGGCGGGTAGGATGGGAGGTGGGGGTGGTGCGGAGTGGTTGGTGCAGGCAGTGGGCAGACTGCACGGATGATGTGCCTACAGCCAATGGGGTGAGAATGTGCACGTCAGTGGACCAACCCCCTCCGCGACCATGCAAAGACAGCGCCAGGACAGAGACAGAGAGAGAGGGAGAAAAAGAGAGAGGGACAGAGAGAGAGTGATTTGGATACCATTTTTATTTAACCTTCATTTAACTAGTTGAACCTTTATTTAACTAGTTGAACCTTTATTTAACTAGGTAAATCATTGACAACGCATTCTCTTTTCCAATAACAACTTGACCATGATAGGGCAATAACCAGTATCCATGCAGCAAAACAGACAGGTGAAAACATACAGACAAGCAGATATTTCTTAAAAACAGGAGAACTAACTAGCAGCTACAGACTGTAAAAACAGTCGCAGGGGTGGATAAAAAGACAGAGAGAGAGAGAGAGAGAGAGAGAGAGAGAGGAGGGTGGATAACCAGACAGAGAGAGTAGGGTGGATAACCAGACAGAGAGAGTAGGGTGGATAACCAGACAGAGAGAGGGGAGGGTGGATAACCAGACACAGAGAGAGGAGGGTGGATAACCAGACACAGAGAGAGGAGGGTGGATAACCAGACAGAGAGAGTAGGGTGGATAACCAGACAGAGAGAGTAGGGTGGATAACCAGACAGAGAGAGGGGAGGGTGGATAACCAGACACAGAGAGAGTAGGGTGGATAACCAGACAGAGAGAGGGGAGGGTGGATAACCAGACACAGAGAGAGGAGGGTGGATAACCAGACAGAGAGAGAGGAGGGTGGATAACCAGACACAGAGAGAGGATGGTGGATAACCAGACACAGAGAGAGGGGATGGTGGATAACCAGACAGAGAGAGGAGGGTGGATAACCAGACAGAGAGAGGAGGGTGGATAACCAGACAGAGAGAGAGGAGGGTGGATAACCAGACAGAGAGAGAGCGAGAGAATAACCAGACGTAGAGAGGAGAGGGTGGATAGCCAGACGTAGAGAGGAGATGGTGAATAGCCAGACGTAGAGAGGAGAGGGTGGATAGCCAGACATAGAGAGGAGAGAGGGTGTATAGCCAGACGTAGAGAGGAGAGGGTGGATAGCCAGACGTAGAGAGGAGAGGGTGGATAGCCAGACGTAGAGAGGAGAGAGGGTGGATAGCCAGACGTAGAGAGAGGGAGAGGGAGGAGAGAGGAGATAGTGAGATATACAAAGAGAGAAAAGGTGAGAGAGATAGAGACAAACAGACAGACAAAGAGATATAGAGAGAAAGAGGGAGTGAGAGAGGGAGAGAGAGAGAGATGTATAAATTAATAACTGTGTATGTGGGTCTGTGAATGAGTCTGTTTGCAGCAAGGCTTAAATGTGTGCCAACAAGTTTCTAATTGTTTGTGTGTCTGTGTAATCTGAAGGAAATATGTGTCTCTAGTATGGTCATACTGTACGGTGTACTGTGCATGTAGACCATCCAAGCTCTGCAGTAGAAGTCTAGTATGCAAATATATAGACAAGCAAAGCTCTGCAAGAGGACTCACTAATTCCTTCTTCTGTAATGCCATGACCTCCCAGTAGGTGGACAGAAAAAGTATTGCTATGAGGTCTATATCACATGCTTTGCTCTGGTGTCCTCTAACCTGAGCCTAGTGCTCTTCCAGGAGATATCTAACCTGATCCTAGTGCTGTTCCAGGAGATATCTAACCTGAGCCTAGTGCTGTTCCAGGAGATATCTAACCTGAGCCTAGTGCTAGTTCAGGAGATATCTAACCTGAGCTTAGTGCTAGTCTAGGATATATCTAACCTGAGCCTAGTGCTAGTCCAGGAGATATCTAACCTGAGCCTAGTGCTGTTCCAGGAGATATCTAGCCTGAGTCTAGTGCTGTTCCAGGAGATATCTAACCTGAGCCTAGTGCTAGTTTAGGAGATATCTAACCTGAGCTTAGTGCTAGTCTAGGATATATCTAACCTGAGCCTAGTGCTAGTCCAAGAGATATCTAACCTGAGCCTAGTGCTAGTCTAGGAGATATCTAACCTGAGCCTAGTGCTAGTCTAGGAGATATCTAACCTGAGCATAGTGCTAGTCCAGGAGAAATCTAACCTGAGCCTAGCGCTGTTCCAGCAGATATCTAACCTGGTCCCAGTGCTGTTCCAGCAGATATCTAACCTGAGCCTAGTGCTGGTCTAGGATATATCTAACCTGAGCCTAGTGCTAGTCCAGGAGATATCTAACCTGAGCCTAGTGCTAGTTTAGGAGATATCTAACCTGAGCCTAGTGCTAGTCAAGGAGATATCTAACCTGAGCCTAGTGCTAGTCCAGGAGATATCTAACCTGAGCCTAGTGCTAGTCTGGGAGATATCTAACCTGAGTCTAGTGCTAGTTTAGGAGATATCTAACCTGAGCCTAGTGCTAGTCTAGGAGATATCTAACCTGAGTCTAGTGCTAGTCCAGGAGATATCTAACCTGAGCCTAGTGCTAGTCTAGGAGATTTCTAACCTGAGCCTAGTGCTAGTACAGGAGATATCTAACCTGAGTCTAGTACTGGTCTAGGAGATATCTAACCTGAGTCTAGTACTGGTCTAGGAGATATCTAGCATGGCCTGAGAGTCTAAAGAACACAAGTGGGAGAGCACCAACACGGCAGTGTGACTCCTACTGCTAGTCCTAGTCCTAGTATGACTACAACTGTGGAACAATCCAGCTTTAACCCTCTCACTGTACATCACTGTTATACTTTACCTCACATTTAACCTGTGAATGACTCTATGACCCCCCCTTCCAAACCCAAGACCTAAATCTTCCTAAACTACCGTAACGTTGATGAATGTGTGTGTGCCCTTAACTTGAATGTACACTATAGTCAGGGACGGTAGAAGTGCATCTCCAACATGTTCTGGACCGTTGTCCAATGCTGCTGGAGTCCTTGGTTTTAAGTGTTCACCCTGTAGACGAATCAGGGTGTATTAAATACGCTTGTCACTCTCCACTGGCAGTAGACGGGGGAATGTATTTTGACAAACTCAGCTCCACAATACCTAAGTGTCCCTGGCTGACGCCAAGAGATAAATACCCCTAAATTAGGAAATGGCTTGAATTTGGGCAAAGTAGGCTTTTAAAACATACATTTCTCCCTGTCACTATAGTCTAGCTAAGGTCAACAAACAGACATTGAGTGACAAGTCAAATTGGTTAATCTAATTTTGTATCTAAAGCCAAAGGTTAATGTCTGACTACTGTATATTATTCATCTAGTGATAGAAAAACAGCTATGATGCTTGTTTATTGACAAGAAAGACAGACAGACAGACAGACAGACAGACAGACAGACAGACAGACAGACAGACAGACAGACAGACAGACAGAAAAAGAAAGAAAGACAGAAAGACAGAAGGGCAGAGAGAAAGACAGACAGAAAGACAGAAAGACAGACATACAAACAGACAGACGGAAAGACAGAAAGAGACAGAAAGACAGACAGAAAGACAGAAAGGCTGTGTCAGCACCAGAACAAGACAATGTTCAGACGGTGAATTAAACAGGTGTGTGTGTGAGAGAAGTGCGGAGAGGCTGGGCTAACACTGGGACTACACTGTTCCAAAGGAAAGAAAGGGAAAAGAAAATGTCTCCACATGCTCTGACAAGTGTTCAGCACCGTCAAGGCACTTGTTATGTCCCTCAAATCACTCAGGTGTATAGATTGTATAAATAAAAGTATCTGCTAAATGACTAAAATGTCAAATGTAAATGCATTGTCGGCTTGTAAGGTTGTACAGTGTGTGTGTGTTTATGTGTGTGCATGAGCGCGAGTGAGTACCTGCGAAAATGAGTTAGATTCATTTAAAGCATACTTATTTTTCAAAATGTCACATACACAATGGTTACTATTTAGAATGCATGTACTGGTAATCAGACATGACGTGTCTGTGCAAGTGTGTGTGTGCATGCACACGCATTCACCTGAACGTCTCTGTATTTGACTCGACTACTCAATCTACATATCTCATACTGCATGTCTCATATACTGCATGTTTCATATTCTGCATGTTTCATATACTGCAGGTTCATATACTGCATGCTTCATATACTGCATGTCTCATATACTGCATGTTTCATATACTGCATGTACATATACTGCATGTTTCATATACTGCATGTTTCATATACTGCATGTACATATACTGCATGCTTCATATACTGCATGTTTCATATACTGCATGTCTCAAGTATTGCATGTTTCATATACTGCATGTACATATACTGCATGCTTCATATACTGCATGTTTCATATACTGCATGTCTCATATACTGCATGTCTCATATACTGCATCTTTCATATACTGCATGTCTCATATACTGCATGTCTCATGTTGCACTGGAGATGATGTGTTTGGTAGAACAAGGACCAAATGAGGTCAGAAGACTGAATATAGTCCCTCCACTTGGCCATGGCACCAACTTGCTGTCAGCTGCCAGGATTTCAGACCACACAGAGAGAGTCCTGCTCCATGGACCCATCAGCTTTGACTGATGCCTCTAATGCATGAGAGCTGCCATGACATATCGTACTGTAGGTGAGTGGTTCAACATGCCAACTGGGTATGTGTGTGTGTGTGTGTGTGTGTGTGTGTGTGTGTGTGTGTGTGTGTGTGTGTGTGTGTGTGTGTGTGTGTGTGTGTGTGTGTGTGTGTGTGTGTGTGTGTGTGTGTGTGCTTGTGTGTGCTTGTGTCTCAGCACGAGATAAATCCCAGTACAACGTCTCCTGAGGGGGAAAAGGTGTTGTCATGCCCACGACTGTCTTGGTGTGTTTGGACCATGATAGTTCCACTACAGCTCCACTACAGCCCCGTCGATGTTAATGGGGGCCTGTTCGGCCCTCCTTTTCCTATTGTCCACGATCAGTTCCTTTGTCTTGCTCACATTGAGGGAGAGGTTGTTGTCCGGTCACCTCACTGCAAGGTCTCTAACCTCCTCCCTATAGGCTGTCTCATCGTTGTTGGTGATCAGCCCTACCATTTTTTAGTCATCAGCAAACTTAATGATGGTGTTGGAGTTGTGCTTGGTCACGCAGTCATGAGTGAACAGGGAGTACTGAGCACGCACCCCTGAGGGGCCCCAGTGTTGAGGATCAGCGTGGCAGATGTGTTGTTGTCTACGGTTACCACCTGGGGACAGCCCGTTAGGAAGACGAGGATCCAGTTGCAGAGGGAGGTGTTTAGTCCCAGGGACCTTAGCTTAGTGATGAGCTTCGTGGGCACTATGGTGTTGAACGCTGAGCTGTAGTCATTGAACAGCATTTTCACAAAGGTGTTCCTTTTATCCATGTGGGAAAGGGCCGTGTGGAGTGTGATTGAGAATGCATCATCTGTGTATCTGTTGGGGCGGTTTGCGAATTGGAGTGGGTCTAGGGTTTCCGGGATGATGGTGTTGATGTGAGCCATGACCAGCCTTTCAAAGCACTTCATGGCTACCTTCACTTTCTTGGACACAGGGACTATGGTGGTCTGCTTGAAACATGTAGGTATTACAGACTCGGTCAGGGAGTTTGAAAATGTTAGTGAACACTTGCTAGTTGTTCCGCACATGCTCTGAGTACATGTAGGCTTTGTAAATGCCGCGGCTTTGTAAATGCTGACCTGTTTATGGGACATTGGACATGGGATATGGGATATTGGACATGTGTCATGGGACATGGGACATGGGTCATGGGATATGAGAGACATCCAGTCCAAATGATCATGCAAATAATTCATTCCATATTATTGTATAAATGTTATCTCTATATAGAATACTGTATGTCAAACCAATGAAATATTCCAAGTATACAACAGCTTTATGATGTTGATTTCATAATGACGTCCTACAGTCCTTTTTACTGGGAACCGTTCTCAGCAGGATCAATGGCTCAGGACAGGCTCCTCTTCTCTAGTTAAGCAGGTACGCTCTCATCCCTGTAAATCCTGCTGAAGGGGTTTCACTCCCCCCAAATCCTATTAAAGTCAAGCTGGGCAGAGATTAACCCGATGATCATTTCAAGGCCTGGGGACCCGATGGTTCCTCTCTTCAGACCCATGTCCTCCCATTTACCCTATGTCACCAGACGGTGAGCAGAAGTGTCTGTTTAATGCTTAATGTCTTTACCAGGTTTACCAGGCAGGGGGCCCCGACTGGGCCCAGTGTCCAGCCCCCGGGGCCACGACCCTGGCCACACTCGCTGGGATGATGGGCTGGCTGGACGGTGGGAAGGGAAGCACCTCTCCAGGCTAAGCCCAGGGCAATAAGGCCTGGTTAACTATGGCCATGCAGGGAGCCACAGTGACCCCATTCTGACTGTGTCATAAAGCTTTGGTACCAATAGATAATGAACAAGTTGTGCTGAGACTGAGGATGTCCAAATATGGACACAAAAATATAAAATATAAAAAAGACTATGGATGCTATAGAGATATTAAATCAAGTGACTGTATACATTGTTGATGGCAATCTGCTTTGATGCTGTAGGACTAACTAGTTGTGCAATGGGACCATGTAACCTGGAACTTGACCAGTCATTAGGGATAGCCCTTCTGACCCCAAACACCAGGAGACTTGGCTGTAACCATGGTAACTGAAACAGTGGTGAGAACCTATGAGGCAGGGGGATGGGGGTGATACGGTCTGAGGCAGGTTGGGATAAGTGGCTGGGGGTGATACGGTCTGAGGCAGGTTGGGATAAGTGGCTGGGGGTGATATGGTCTGAGGCAGGTTGGGATAAGTGGCTGGGGGTGATATGGTCTGAGGCAGGTTGGGATAAGCAGCTGGGGGTGATACGGTTTGAGGCAGGTTGGGATAAGTGGCTGGGGGTGATATGGTCTGAGGCAGGTTGGGATAAGCAGCTGGGGGTGATACGGTCTGAGGCAGGTTGGGATAAGTGGCTGGGGGTGATACGGTCTGAGACAGGGTTGGGATAAGTGGCTAGGGGTGATACGGTCTGAGACAGGGTTGGGATAAGCAGCTGGGGGTGATACGGTCTGAGGCAGGTTGGGATAAGTGGCTGGGGGTGATACGGTCTGAGGCAGGTTGGGATAAGTGGCTGGGGGTGATACGGTCTGAGGCAGGTTGGGATAAGTGGCTGGGGGTGATACGGTCTGAGGCAGGGTTGGGATAGGCAGCTGGAGGTGATACGGTCTGAGACAGGGTTGGGAAAGGGTACTGGGGGTGATACGGTCTGAGACAGGGTTGGGATAGGCAGCTGGGGGTGATACGGTCTGAGACAGGTTGGGATAAGTGGCTGGGGGTGATACGGTCTGAGGCAGGTTGGGATAAGTGGCTGGGGGTGATACGGTCTGAGGCAGGGTTGGGATAAGTGGCTGGGGGTGATACGGTCTGAGACAGGGTTGGGAAAGGGTACTGAGGGGGTCACTGTTGTAGATGATGCTAATGACCAGTTCACGTTGTGAAACAAAATGGCTTCATTGTACTGGGATTTATCTCGTGCTGAGACACAAAGGCTCTGGGGAGGTTACGCTCCGTACATAGATTATTGTAATCCTCAGGCAATTACCAAACTGCATCGTCTCAAGGGAGAGAAGAACTGATCAACAAGACATGAAAAACTGACTGCATAGCCAAATGCTATCCATTTTAGGAAATCCCTCAACTGAAGTTCGAATGAAAACTGACCGACTTCCTAACATGGATTCCGTAACAACCCCTGTGGAGAGCTCTGTCTAAAGACAGTCACAAATCAAAGTTGTTCAACAAAAGCTTCCAACACTTTATGTGTCACTCGAACAATGCATATTTATGTGGATCCCAAATAGAGGCTATTTTAGAGCTGGCTCACTGTGAAAAAGCTCCAACAAGTATCCTTTTTAAGAATTGGCTATATCTTAGGACTCCAGCACTTGCATGTGTTTTTAATGCTTGCTCCCAAGCCACAATGGCCTTTGTCTTTATAGGCCTTTCAACGCCTTTAAAAAATGTCAGAGGATTCTCTTCTTCCCCTCCGAAGCCACAGAGAGAACACTTGGCTGGCTAGTCACACCCCCTTGTCTTCCCCTCCGAAGCCACAGAGAGCACACTTGGCTGGCTAGTCACACCCCCTTGTCTTCCCCTCTGAAGCCACAGAGAGAACACTTGGCTGGCTAGTCACACCCCCTTTTCTTCCCCTCCGAAGCCACAGAGAGAACACTTGGCTGGCTAGTCACACCCCCTTTTCTTCCCCTCCGAAGCCACAGAGAGCACACTTGGCTGGCTAGTCACACCCCCTTTTCTTCCCCTCCGAAGCCACAGAGAGCACACTTGGCTGGCTAGTCACACCCCCTTTTCTTGGCTTTTGACAGGAAGCTCCTGATGTTTAAATGTACCCTGCATAATGAATGTGATGAATGAGGCGATGCAGGATGAGAGAGAGAAGGCAGTGGATGCAGTAGACCATCCAGAGAAGCACCTGGCCTGAACAAAGATGCCCTTTCTGACATGGGATGTCTCTCTGTGTGTGTGTGTGTCTCTGTGTGTGTGTGTGTGTGTGTGTGTGTGTGTGTGTGTGTGTGTGTGTGTGTGTGTGTGTGTGTGTGTGTGTGTGTGTGTGTGTGTGTGTGTCTGTGTCTGTGTCTGTGTCTGTGTGTGTTTGTGTGTCTGTGTGTGTGTGTGTGTGTGTGTGTGTGTGTGTGTGTCTGTGTCTGTGTCTGTGTCTGTGTCTGTGTCTGTGTGTGTGTGTGTGTGTGTGTGTGTGTGTGTGTGTGTGTGTGTGTGTGTGTGTGTGTGTGTGTGTGTGTGTGTGTGTGTGTGTCTGTGTTTGTGTGTGTGTGTGTGTGTGTGTGTGTGTGTGTGTGTGTGTGTGTGTGTTTTCGTGCCCTGGTACCAACTCTCCCCATCGCCCCAGCTCTGCGCCCAGCTGCAATGGCATTCAGTCCCCGCCCGCACCCGTATTCATCTCGCCTCAATCTCGCCCTCTTCCAGAAAGGGACACTGTCTCCTGCAGACATAAAGAGGTCTTTATTTGATTTGTATTGATAGCCCACAAGCTGTGGACAAACGTTTTGCGAACAAGTTTCTAACTGTGGCTCCCGGGGGGGGAGGGGGGGGGGGGGGGTGTGTGTGTGCGTTCGTATGAGGGTGGTGGCCATGCTTCGTATTGTCACACTGTTGCAAGGAGCCTGTCTGGTTGTCAGTGTTCCTTCAGTCAGGGCCAGACTATCATAAGTTTGAGCCACAGTTTAGCTGAAATGAAGAAATTGTTACATTTTGTTTACCATACAAATGCAGTTTAAGAACAGCTGACTGTGTAATAATTTATTTTACAGCATCAGACATCTTTTCTCATGGATTTTTTTATATATTTGTATCTTTATTTAACCAGGCAAGTCAGTTTAGAACAAATTCCTATTGACAAGAACAGCCTAGGAACAGTGGGTTAACTTCCTTGTTCAGGGGCAGAACAGCAGATTTTTAGCTTGTCAGTACAGGGATTTGATCTTGCAACCGTTCAGCTGCTGACCCAAACCTCTAACCACTAGGCTACCTGTCTCTAACCACTAGGCTACCTGCCTCTAACCCCTAGGCTACCTGTCTCTAACCACTAGGCTACCTGCCTCTAACCACTAGGCTACTTGTCTCTAACCACTAGGCTACCTGCCTCTAACCACTAGGCTACCTGCCTCTAAACACTAGGCTACCTGCCTCTAACCACTAGGCTAACTGCCTCTAACAAACTAGGCTACCTGTCTCTAACCACTAGGCTACCTGTCTCTAACCACTAGGCTACTTGTCTCTAACCACTAGGCTACCTGTCTCTAACCACTAGGCGACCTGTCTCTAACCACTAATTTACCTGCCTCTAACCACTAGGCTACCTGCCTTTAACCACTAGGCTACCTGTCTCTAACCACTAGGCTACTTGCCTCTAACCACTAGGCTACCTGCTTCTAACCACTAGGCTACCTGTCTCTAACCACTAGGCTACCTGTCTCTAACCACTAGGCTACCTGTCTCTAACCACTAGGCTACCTGCCTCTAACCACTAGGCTACCTGTCTCTAACCACTAGGCGACCTGTCTCTAACCACTAGGCGACCTGTCTCTAACCACTAGGCTACCTGTCTCTAACCACTAGGCTACCTGTCTCTAACCACTAGGCTATCTGTCTCTAACCACTAGGCAACCTGCCTTTAACCACTAGGCTACCTGCCTCTAACCACTAGGCTACCTGTCTCTAACCACTAGGCTACCTGTCTCTACCACTAGGCTACCTGCCTCTAACCACTAGGCTACCTGTCTCTAACCACTAGGCTACCTGCCTCTAACCACTAGGCTACCTGCCTCTAACCACTAGGCTACCTGCCTTTAACCATTAGGCTACCTGTCTCTAACCACTAGGCTACCTGTCTCTACCACTAGGCTACCTGCCTCTAACCACTAGGCTACCTGTCTCTAACCACTAGGCTACCTGCTTCTAACCGCTAGGCTACCTGCCTTTAACCACTAGGCTACCTGCCTCTAACCACTAGGCTACCTGCCTCTAACCACTAGGCTACCTGCCTCTAACCACTAGGCTACCTGTCTCTAACCACTAGGCTACCTGTCTCTACCACTAGGCTACCTGTCTCTAACCACTAGGCTACCTGCCTCTAACCACTAGGCTACCTGCCTCTAACCACTAGGCTACCTGTCTCTAACCACTAGGCTACCTGTCTCTACCACTAGGCTACCAGTCTCTAACCACTAGGCTACCTGCCTCTAACCACTAGGCTACCTGTCTCTAACCACTAGGCTACCTGTCTCTACCACTAGGCTACCTGTCTCTAACCACTAGGCTACCTGTCTCTAACCACTAGGCTACCTGCCTCTAACCACTAGGCTACCTGTCTCTAACCACTAGGCTACCTGTCTCTAACCACTAGGCTACCTGCCACCCCAGGAATAGTCTAAGGAAAAATATAGATTCTATTGATGACAAAAGTACATTAAAATCACAAGTACTCACCTTTTATTTAGTCAGTTACATAAACGAAGGAGGGAGGAATAGAGAGAGATGTTTGTTTCCCACCCCTACTACCAAACACAGGGCCTATGACCATGACATGAACTTGTCTGTCTCTGTTATTTAGACAAAGCCAATAGGACTGAAAGGAATAATTAGCCAGTTTGTGTGACTGGTCTTTCATTTAGCGCCCAGTCTTTGAGCCAATGATAGATGATTAATATATGCATCCCACAAGACTTACTACAACAACAGACAACTGCAGTCCCCACCCCCTAGCCACAACACAACACACAACAATGCATGTCATTTAGTTGTGAGCGTGTGTATGTGTGTACGCATATACAAGGCCAGCCAGTTTGGCACAGAATGAGCTGGTGGCATTGTTGCAGTGGTTGCAGTCTCCAGCTGGGTAAGATTTATGCCCGTGGGGGAGTGCTGGAATCCGGGCCGCTTTCTCTGTCCCAACTCAGCTGCATTGACAACAAAACTCATCAGGGCCCAGCTGCAGATCTTAGCATGGGTCTCTGTCTCTGTCTCTGTCTCTGTCTCTCTCTCTCTCTCTCTCTCTCTCTCTCTCTCGCTGTATTTCGCTCACTCTCTCTCTCTCTTTCTTTCCCTCTCTCTTTCTCCTTCTCTCTGCATCCTCCTGTATTCTCTCTCTCTCTCTCTCTCTCTCTCTCTCTCTCTCTCTCTCTCTCTCTCTCTCTCCCCTCTCCACCCCCCAATCCCCCCACCCTGTCATCCCATCCCCCTGGACGTAGGGTTCCTCTGCCTCACTCTGTTGTCATGGTAATGACTCAGCCCAGTAGAGAATAAGTTAAAGTTGATTTCAGTCAGAAAATGAAGAGGGGAAAGCAACGAGAAACAGAGAGAGGACAACATAGAACATAATTATTCATAAATGATTGAGTTCCCTTGAGAAAGTCAAGCCAGTGTGTGTCAGGCATACACACGCACGCACACACGCAAACACACACTTACACACAGAAAACACACACACAGAAAACACACGCATACTTACTCATTGACACAGCAGCAAATAATCAAAATAATGTTTTATTGGTCTGTCTTGGTCTGCACCAGTTGCATGTATTACATAATGGTGCTGCACTGTTTGGGTTTTCTCTGTTTTTATGTGAAATCCTTGTCAGGTTATCCTCCTATAGCAGTGTTCTCTCTCAGTGCTCTATATGATGATAACATGTGACACAGCATATGGCAACAGTTACCAGAGAACCCAAATAAAGATGTGTTACACGTTGTTTTACAGTCTGTATTACCCCACTGTGACAAAGCCCAGTATCTAATGTTAAAACATAGGATCAGTAACAGGAGCAGAAAGGTTTAACATCAACATGACACACATAGTTGGAACGACGTGAAGAAAAATACATGCATTCCTGGCTTCTACTACTTGTCCCACCTTTCAGGAGTGTCTGGGAGTCAGAGAGGCTGGTTCCAGCACTTCACATGGCGAGGACCACCGCAGACCTGTCGGCCGGTGTGTGTGTGTGTGTGTGTGTGTGTGTGTGTGTGTGTGTGTGTGTGTGTGTGTGTGTGTGTGTGTGTGTGTGTGTGTGTGTGTGTGTGTGTGTGTGTGTGTGTGTGTGTGTGTGTGTGTGTGTGTGTGTGTGTCTGTGTGTGTGTGCGTGTGTCTGTGTGTGTGTGCGTGTGTGTGCGTATATATGTGTGTGTGTGTCAGTGTCAGTGTGGGTTTGAGAGAAGGTCCTCAGAACGTCTGGAAGCTCTCACTACATCTCACCACAGTCCATGGTGTTCTACTGAGGTGGAGTAGCCGCCTGGCTTGTTGCTGAGGATGGAAAGGCTCCTGTGTCTTCAGAGGTGTGTCTGTGGTGTTTCTATCAGGATAGTCAAATCCTTAAAGGGGCCATTTACCATTGCTACTTTTTGACTTTGAAATGAATGAATACTGTCTAACCATTGATTATTGAAGAATATAACTTATAAATGCCTCATGGGCTTAGTTCAACTGTCGTAGCCCATCAGAACCCAAAAGATAAGCTTTGTTTAAAGGAATTGTAAACAAACACTTTACAGCCTCAACACATGAGACCTATAATAAACAGTCTTTGCATCCGTAGCTCTGTCTATTAAGTTGAGTGTGGTTACATTTCTGTTCCCCATCCCTCAGCTGTTTACCATATCAGTGACAGGGTGGCCAGCACAGCAGATTGCCCCTTTATAGAGATAGTTTACCTTTTTTGGTCACTTCAGTTCCTGTGAATACAGTCATTGAGTAACATCAGGTTTGGCACCAGGGTGCAAACACAATGATGGTTGGATTGGTAACACTTTACACTAAAAGGGTAGTTCACTTTTTTCAAGTGTATCTTATTTTCAACTTCCCTGGGTTTGTTTCCTCCAAAACGTTTTAAATGATTCCCTGGTTATTTAACAATGTCTTGAATATCATTGAGAAGCAGGGCAAACAATATGTTAACTTATTAGAAGAAAAGAACAAGAAGTTGAAAATAAGCTATTTTAAAAAATGCAGCTATAACTTTAATGTGAAGCGTTACCAAAATGGGTGTTGGGTCGCTGCTCTGTAGCCCTGAGTTCTGACCATCAGTATTTCACGCCTTCTGCCAAACCTGACGTTACTCAATGGCCATATTCAGAGGAGCCAGGGTGGCTCGTTGCACAATTTCTTAGGGATTGATGTGGCTATGTTCCTCTTTACAGGGGGGGGAGGGTCTACCCCTCTACCACTCAGCCTGGCGGTCAGCCCTCCTACCCCTGCCTCTCACCTCAGGCCAGATCTTGGCCCATGGATGGAATATTGGCCAGCAATAACAGTGAAGCCATCCCACCCACCATCACCAGCAGATACTGTATAATCATAAACCAGCCTGAAAAAATGATGTTTGTTTACACCAAATAAATAAACTACATGCTGTAATGCTGGAGGCTGGCTGCAAATAGCTAATTACAGAGGCCATGGTGTCTTTTCTGGAATTTTCTCTCCCTTTCAAGGTGAAAATAGAAGACCAATAACCCCTGAAGTGATAACACAGAAACTAAATAACTCTACGAAGCTGTTTCCACGTAGTTCTGAAGATAACGTTCTGGAATTCAGGAAGATATTCATAGAGAGAAAAAGCTTTGTCTCAGCAATATTCCTACATTCTTTTTTCTAACTCTGCCTGACAGTCCAAGATAGTGAGTACGGTTACATGCACACAGTAATGTGATTATTGCAAAAATAACGATGTCCCTAATAATCCTGTTTACATGGACACATCTGAAATCAGGCTACCTGATGGCACTCAGATAAATGCAGCCATTCAAAATACGTTCACATTCACGTTCTTCCACCATGTTATTTTTGGGAAGCAAAAAGTTGGGACATGTAAAGTTGTGGAAGTAAGTGAAAACTACTTCTAATGATGTATACATCAAATTCTTCCAAACTCACTTCACTCGCGCTAAAGAGGGAGGCTCGCACCTCTGTATATAGCCTCATTACTGTTATTTTATTGTTGCTCTTTTCTTTTTTTAATCTTTACATTTTGTCATTTATTTAACTTAAGTTTACTTCGTAAATACTTTCTTAACACTTATTTTCTAAAAACTGCGTTGTTGGTTAAGGGCTTGTAAGGAATCATTTCACTGTAATTCTGAGCATGTGACAAATACAATTTGATTTGATTTGAAATATGCCACAAGAATGCCGATTACGGTGTTTACATGCCCTAATATGTGTTTACATGCCCTAATAATTAGAAAAATTGCTCAGGAAACACACTAATTAAGATAAGCAGAGTACGGTGTTTACATGATTATTGCATAATCTGCCTGCTTCCAAAATAAGTTTAATGTTGAATTATTACTGTTATTACTGTCCCGTCTGTAATTACTGTCCCGTCTGTTATTACTGTCCCGTCTGTAATTACTGTCCCGTCTGTTATTACTGTTATTACTGTCCCGTCTGTTTTTACTGTCCCATCTGTTATTACTGTCCCGTCTGTTTTTACTGTCCCATCTGTTATTACTGTCCCGTCTGTTATTACTGTCCCGTCTGTTTTTACTGTTATTACTGTCCCGTCTGTTTTTACTGTCCCATCTGTTATTACTGTCCCGTCTGTTTTTACTGTCCCATCTGTTATTACTGTCCCGTCTGTTACTACTGTCCCGTCTGTTATTACTGTCCCGTCTGTTATTACTGTCCCATCTGTTATTACTGTCCCGTCTGTTACTACTGTCCCATCTGTTATTACTGTCCCATCTGTTATTACTGTCCCGTCTGTTACTACTGTCCCATCTGTTATTACTGTTATTACTGTCCCGTCTGTTATTACTGTCCCGTCTGTAATTACTGTGCCGTCTGTAATTACTGTCCCGTCTGTTATTACTGTCCCGTCTGTTATTACTGTCCCGTCTGTTACTACTGTCCCGTCTGTTATTACTGTTATTACTGTCCCATCTGTTATTACTGTCCTATCTCTTATTACTGTCCCGTCTGTTATTACTGTCCCGTCTGTTATTACTGTCCCATCTGTTATTACTGTCCCATCTGTTACTACTGTTAATACTGTCCCATCTGTTATTACTGTCCCGTCTGTTATTACTGTCCCGTCTGTTATTACTGTTATTACTGTCCCATCTGTTATTACTGTCCCGTCTGTTATTACTGTCCCGTCTGTTTTTACTGTTATTACTGTGCCGTCTGTTATTACTGTCACGTCTGTAATTACTGTCCCGTCTGTTATTACTGTCCCGTCTGTTATTACCGTCCCGTCTGTTATTACTGTCCTGTCTGTAATTACTGTCCCGTCTGTTATTACTGTCCCGTCTGTTTTTACTGTCCCATCTGTTATTACTGCCCCGTCTGTTACTACTGTCCCATCTGTTATTACTGTTATTACTGTCCCGTCTGTTATTACTGTCCCGTCTGTAATTACTGTCCTATCTCTTATTACTGTCCCGTCTGTTATTACTGTCCCGTCTGTTATTACTGTCCCATCTGTTATTACTGTCCCATCTGTTACTACTGTTAATACTGTCCCATCTGTTATTACTGTCCCGTCTGTTATTACTGTCCCGTCTGTTATTACTGTTATTACTGTCCCATCTGTTATTACTGTCCCGTCTGTTATTACTGTCCCATGTGTTATTACTGTCCCGTCTGTTATTACTGTTATTACTGTCCCATCTGTTATTACTGTCCCGTCTGTTATTACTGTCCTGTCTGTTATTACTGTCCCATCTGTTACTACTGTCCCATCTGTTATTACTGTCCCATCTGTTACTACTGTCCCGTCTGTTATTACTGTCCCGTCTGTTATTACTGTCCCATCTGTTATTACTGTCCCATCTGTTATTACTGTCCCATCTGTTACTACTGTCCCATCTGTTATTACTGTCCCGTCTGTTATTACTGTCCCGTCTGTTATTACTGTCCCATCTGTTATTACTGTCCCATCTGTTACTACTGTCCCATCTGTTATTACTGTCCCGTCTGTTATTACTGTCCCGTCTGTTATTACTGTCCCGTCTGTTATTACCGTCCCGTCTGTTATTACTGTCCCATCTGTTATTACTGTCCCATCTGTTATTACTGTCCCATCTGTTATTACTGTTATTACTGTCCCGTCTGTTATTACTGTCCCGTCTGTTATTACCATCCCGTCTGTTATTACTGTCCCATCTGTTATTACTGTCCCATCTGTTATTACTGTCCCGTCTGTTATTACTGTCCCGTCTGTTATTACCGTCCCGTCTGTTATTACTGTCCCATCTGTTATTACTGTCTCGTCTGTTATTACTGTCTCGTCTGATCACTTTTGTTTTTGGTGACATTTCTGACCGCCATATCCTTGTCTAAATGACTGTGATGGACCCATTGTATATTGTTCTTCTCAGGTGGATTGAGGGAACACTCAAATTTTTTTATTGAACCTCGGGACTGAGTTTGACTTTCATTTGACAACTCATCATATTAAAGATAGGAATCTGTACTTTGCATGTGACATCACATCGTCCATAAACAGAAAATGTATTTATGGGCGATGAGGTAAATTCCACTGTGAGGTCAGTGTCTGACGGTGAGAGAGCGGATCACCGGTTCCCTGGATCTGTCTGCCCCAGCGAGACACCACCAACCCTGGGCCAACCATCCTCCACGCAGCCTCCATCCTCCAGCCGCCTCAGGCCACCTCACTGGTCATAAGACCCCAGAATAATAGCATTGGTCATGGCTAAATGGATCCCGGATTATGGGCTCTGTGGTGGTGTCATGGTCAGAGGAATGTAATTGCATGAAACTGTATGGGGGCTAGCGCATTAGGAAGCCCCCGTCTCCCATCCCCCACTCTTTACCCAGTGAGAACCAGCCAGCTCAAAGGACTGGAGTCATATGGAGACTGTCCCCTGGGGGCTTGGGTGTCATGACTACAATAGCCCCAGTCCACAAGGGCTAGCTCGACTCCTCTCTCCCCAGTGGCCCTTTCTGCTGCCTTGGGGCATGGTCACCAGTGGAAGGAGTGGCTGGTGGTGATGGGGCTGAGAACAGACCTGTGATTCCACCCGTATTACCAGAGAGATTTCTGACCCCACTGTGTGCCGTCTTGCCATTCTGCTTACTGGCTCTGCATAATAAGTCCAATTAGTTACCAATCTGGACCCCATAGTCACGGTAAGTACCCAGAGAGCACTGGGGCGCTAGCCTGGGCCAATGCAGGAAGAGAGAGGGACAAAGGTACCATCCCGCTGATCCAACATCCAGCTGATCACATTCCTTTCTCCTCAGGAGTAGGAGGAAGGCACAGGAGACCATCTATTAGATCTACATCAGGGTATTGACGTTATCTCACATCAGAGTAATGATGTTATCTCACATCAGGGTAATGACCTTGTCTCACATGAGGGTAATGACATTATCTCACATTAGGGTAATGTATCAAATCAAATCAAACTTTATTTGTCACATGCGCCTAATACAACAAGTGTAGACCTTACCGTGAAATGCTGACTTTTACAAGCCCAGTGACGTTCAAGAAGAGTTAAGAAAATATTTACAAAATAAACGAAAGTTAAAAATTATAAAAAGCAACACAATAAAATAACAATAACCCGTCTGTCAGGGTAATGACGTTTTCTCACTCATTGTGGGCGTCTCTGCCGGAAGCAATCAAATACAGTTTAAGAAACAATCACTAAAATATACTTTGGAATGTTGGCAATTAGTCAGTCAGATGAATTCATGGATACCATTGTTATGTCTCTGCGTCCAATATGAAGGAAGTTAGAGGTATTGTTGCGAGGGAATGCTAACTAGTGTTAGCACAATGACTTCATGCTAGGTTGTTTTACAGTACATGTCTGTCATTAATCAATAACCAGCCAAGGGTAACTAAAAGCTACTTTGCTGAATGTCTAATCTGTATATGGTTCGTTAGCTAGTTTCTTAGCCAGCTTGTAGCTTGCGGTTGTGAGTTTGGTAAAATAAAACCATTGCATTCTACCGGAGAATTGTAGAACTTCTGTAGTGTCTTGTTGCTGTCACAGTCAGGTAACCATAAAGGACGCTGCAACAGGGTCAAAGTTGAACATATTTTCTGTCTGCTACAAGAAAAATGACTGTCAGAACGACAGTCTACAGAGAGTAGACCTGCGTATAAATGAAATGTTGTTTTTGCCAATGACACTTGTCACTTACAGTTTATTGACATTGTGTTAGACCTAGTAGAAACAAACCTTCAATAGCAATGCAGATATAACATCATGTTTAATTTCAGGCGATAATAAGCAACTGGGTCTGATTAGACAATATTTGAGAGAGATTTTAGGGGTTCCATCAGGGTCTGTCTTGAGTCCCTTCAAAAGCCTCCATGAAGTATATTTGTAAGAAACTAGAAGAATATCTTTGAAATGTATTATTTTATTCCATTATAGTATAATATTTTTCATCCATTTAAACATATGCCATAGAGAGCATGAGACCATTGGAGCAGCTAGGAGATTGAGGTTTTAGATATATCCATTAAAATGCCAACTCTCTCTCAGCGATGGACTTCTGCTGTTTAGATGAGACTGCGGTCTCTCTGCAGATGAGACCACCATGGTCATGGATCCACAGACACGTGCCACATATTAGACCAACTCTTTACCTGCTCCACTGGCTGCAAGTACATCACTGTGGTCTGTCCAGAAGTTCAAGCTCACACCTGGATCAACATTCTCATGTGTGTGTGTGTGTGTGTGTGTGTGTGTGTGTGTGTGTGTGTGCGTGTGTGTGCGTGTGTGTGTGTGCGTGTGTGTGTGTGTGTGTGTGTGTGTGTGTGTGTGTGTGTGTGTGTGTGTGTGTGTGTGTGTGTGTGTGTGTGTGTGTGTGTGTGTGTGTGTGTGTGTGTGTGTGTGTGTGAGTGTGAGTGAGTGAGTGAGTGTGTGTGTGTGCGTGTGTATATTCCCATTTGGGTGTGCACTACAGAATCTCAGACAGAACTGGTCTGAGTTGCTGACAACTTTGAGTAGTCAGTCCCCAATGGCCCAGTGTAAAAGCACACTGAACAGAATCTAATCCATAGCAAATAGTGAAACACCAGTAGATCATGTAGAATTATTCAAACAGCCCCACAAATGAAGGGTGTATTCAGTCCTGTACTACAGACCAAAATATCTCTGCTACACTGCAACTAGACTACTGTACCAGTGTAGCAGAACTGCTCATCGAGGTCACATGTGGAGGTTAGAACATTTATCTTCCTTGGAGGATGCTCCCCTGACCCCTGACCCCTGGCCACGCTGGCACCTATCTGATCATCAGTGCCACTTTAGTGGGGACCCGCGGAGGCCCCTGTTTATGCATTAACCGGGTTGCAATAATGAGCGCCGGCCCCTGACCAATTACAAGGAGATTTACACGAGGCTCCATAGCCTCCTGCAGCATATGGGCTAATCTTCCTGGGTGATCTGCAGTGCTTTGACTCTAAAACTCTCCAACCTCTTACATAGTCATGGAACACTGTTGCTGGTAGCCCTCGTAGTGGGATTTCATATTTTCGGAGGACCCTAACTATGGGGCCCGTTTGTGTGTGTCCATTCGTGCATGTTTATGTGTGTATGTGTGTGAGGCAGACTGCTTGTGGAACAAACCTGGCGAACAGCCCACTCAGGACATTTGACCCTGTGGATTTTCTCGCTCCTCCATGTGGTTTTCTGGAGCTCGAACTTTTCCTCTAGCAAGGACTAAAAGGCTCAAAAGGGTGGAAAAAACAATGTTTTCTTAAGGCTTCTGGACGCCAGGTTGCATAAAAGGTTCCACATGCGTTTGCATCAAACCTCGACTGTTGAGACCACAGGTTCTGTTTTTATTGCCGTAAAACTGACTACCTAAGAAAGTACATATACATATATTCCATTCGCCCTGATTCTTATAAATGTAAATGAACTGCGAAATCAGGTTGACGCCCAAAAGGAAAACAGAGAGCTAAATGTATCTTGCATGTGCATGTGCGTGAACGCTTGAATGCAGAGGTGCATGTGTGCATTTGTGTTTGTGCATAGGTGTACGTCCTGTGTGTTCATCTGTGTCTGTATGGCTGTGAAAGCACCTGAAGACTCAGAGACAAACGTTCAGAAATTAACCATTTATAAGGCAGTTTCCTCACCATTTATTAATCAGACTTAAGTGACTCGTAAATGGATTAAAGGAACCGTAATTAAACACCTTATGAATGATTTATTAATACATAAAGTTGTTTACAAACGTTTACAAATGTGGGAGTAATGATGTCTTATTGATGGTTAATGACTGCATGTTATTATAAAGATTACCTGATAGCCTTTGTATTATAAGCTGCAGTGATAAAACACATCCCAATGGAAGGCCTCCCTTGTTTAGCAATGCTCGCTGCCTCCCGACTTCCCCCTTTGGTCTTATGAGGTGGTGGTATGGGACACAGGAGACTTTCTCTGTTCTCTGGCCCCTCTTTACCCTCTCACCCTCTATCATCTCACCCTCTATCCTCTCCCCCTTGTCTGATAACAGTAATTGTAGGTTTCTCACTCCACAGCCTTTCAGAGAGGGGAAAGGAGAACACAAGCTACTCTGAACCCTGAAAACAGCACTATTTGAATAAAGCCCATGAAGATTCCTGTAGCATGAAAGGAGCCTCTATCACCTACAACCTTTTATCTGACCCTTACATGAAGTCAAATGCCAAATTCATTACATTGAAAATACATTGAATCATTTTAAATGTGTAGGCTATTTATAAATGTAGCTTTAGTTCAAAATCTTTAATTTGGTCACTGTATCACGTAAAATATTACACATAAAAATAAAATAGAAACACAACAAAAATGTAGCTGGAATAAGAACACAATATTTTCTTGTGATCAAGTGAATACTACATTATTACACAACAGCGCACACATGTACCCACCAATGGTACATACACCCACCAATGTCACATGTGCCCACCAATGGTACATACACCCACCAATGGTACATACACCCACCAATGGTACATACACCCACCAATGTCACATGTGCCCACCAATGGTACATACACCCACCAATGCCACATACACCCAGCAATGATGCATACACCCACCAATGGCACATACACCCAGCAATGGCACATACACCCAGCAATGGTACATACACCCACCAATAGCACATACACCCAGCAATGTCACATACACCCAGCAATGGCACATACACCAACCAATGGCACATACACCCACCAATGGCACATACACCCACCAATGGCACATACACCCAGCAATGGCGCATACACCCACCAATAGCACATACACCCAGCAATGTCACATACACCCACCAATGGCACATACACCCAGCAATGGCGCATACACCCAGTAATGACGCATACACCCAGCAATGGCACATACACCAATGGCACATACACCCAGCAATGGCGCATACACCCAGTAATGACGCATACACCCAGCAATGGCACATGTACTCAGCAATGGTACATACACCAATGTCACATACACCCAGCAATGTCATATACACCCAGCAATGGCGCATACACCCAGCAATGTCACATACACCCAGCAATGGCACAAACACCCAGCAATGGCACAAACACCCAGCAATGTCACATACACCCACCAATGTCACATACACCCACCAATGGCACTTGAACCCACCAATGGCACTTGAACCCACCAATGTCACTTGAACCCACCAATGTCACATGTATCCACCAATAGCACATACACCCACCAATGTCAAATGTACTCACCAATGTCACATGGCCAGCAATCACTGGACAAATGAGACTGCCTGGAGGCCTAAGGTGGTGAAGTGTGCCCCAATGATAGTTAAACTTCTTTGGGATCGGTGTCCCTTCCACAGGATGGTTGAGCTAACGTAGGCTAATTCAATTAGCATGAGGTTGTAAGTATAACAATAACTTTTCACAGGACATAGACATATCTGATATTGGCAGAAAGCTTAAATTCTTGATAATCTAACTGCACTGTCCAATTTACAGTAGCTATTACAGTGAAAAAATACCATGCTATTGTTTGAAGAGAGTGCACAATTTTGAACATGAAAAGTTAATAATAAACAAATTAGGCACATTTGTGTGATATTTTATAAAACTGTCTGAGACTCCCAGCTCTGTTTGCTGCTACCATGGAGGTGGTCTACCGTGACTGGCAGGAAATGGCATGTAAACACTTTTACCACATTCCACACGCTATAAAGAAACCCCCACAGAATGGACGCTAAGTTTGTGGTAGTGAACGAGGGCCATTAGCTGTAGGGGGAGAGGACCAGTGTGGGGAAAGAATGGGTCAGGCCATGTGCAGTGTTATCAAACAGAAAACTTTAAGTATGGTTGTTATTCTGTGCTTCCATGTTGGATATGTTCCACTCTGGAATGGGGCTCTTCCCTCATGAACTGTACAATGCATGCTGGGAACCTCAGTTCACCGGGTATAATTTTCCATCATGCTTTATGAGCACAGGGGATCAAATCTGTTTGGTCTTGGTCAAGAATGCAATTAGCAGACACACACTCAGTGATTAACGTCAGCATATCACCAGCCGTCAACCATAGGCAAACATGTTTTCCCACTGAACTGATAGGAATGGAATGTCAAATAATGAGCACGGTCACCAGTTAATAACACTTCCTGGAAAGGCATTATACAAGGTGTTCAAAGTTCACACATATTGCTTTTTCCATCTAGATGGTAGAGATTGTAGTAGTCTAGTAGATACTGAGACTGATTTGCATCATAGTAGAAATATCAGTGTGTGTGTGTGTGTGTGCGTGCGCGTACGTGTGTGTGTGTGTGTGCGTGTCCATGTTACTCATGTAAATGTGTACCGGTGCCTTGCATGGCTGTCTTTCACCCTGCCCACACAGATTCACTCCACCCCAGTACCCATCCCTGTCCTCCAGGAGTCCTCCTGTCCATCACAGCACCACCACTCCACTCTGTCTCCAGACAAACAAAGACCCAGGCAGGGCCAGTAGATGCCAGTGCTGGTTCTCACAGCCACAGCCATCCCCAGATAGCATCTCAGTCCCTCCCATCCCAGCTTGCACACATTCACCAGGACCCAGCCACACAGATAGGGTTGCAAATGAGTGCTTCTGTGAGTTCCGAGGCTGGGGAGGGACAGCGAGGTTTCAGGGTGGGATACTGGGACACTGGATGGGAGCCCTGCATGGACATCACCCCCAGTGGACTAGCCCTTGTTCTCCACCATTAATTGATCGATACCTGATATTTGGACTGCGATTCAGGGGCAACTCTCTGGGGCTGGAGACCACTCTCACTGATATGTGTGGGAACTGAGTGGGGGGGCCACAGAGGTGCACCTGCTGAAAGGCTGTTGGGCCCTATTCCCTCTGCACCCTCAGCATTGTCAAGGGTTTCTATTCCGTTTCTCTTCTCAGATGAGCCACACAGTGAAGGGCTACCAAAGTGGGCTATTTGTCAGAGGGGGAGACTATTGAAAGGGGTGACATTGGAGGGAGGGAGGCAGGGATGGAGGGAGGGAAGGAAGTGGCCGACATAGAGCCTAAAGTTCTTTCACAGCATTGAGGGTAGAGTGGTGATGTCATACAGAGGTAGAAGTTGTGGTTTTGTGTATTTGATTTAGGGACCTTTCAGATTTGGTCTATGACATATTTTCATGTGGCAAGCATGCTATTACGGATGTACCCAATGTAATGACAGCAGATATGATTCATTCTCATTAGAAATTCACCAGTTACATTATAAAGGTTCACATGCCCGCGGGGCCAGACGGATTACCAAGATGTGTACTCAGAGCATGCGCCGACCAACTAGCAAGTGTCTTCACTGACATTTTCAACCTCTCCCTGACCGAGTCTGTAATACCTACATGTTTCAAGCAGACCACCATAGTCCCTGTGCCCAAGAAAGAAAAGGTAACCTGCCTAAATGACTATCACGTCGGTAGCCATGAAGTGCTGTGAAAGGCTGGTCATGGCTCACATCAACACCATCATCCTGGAAACCCTAGACCCACTCCAATTCGCATACCACCCTAACAGATCCACAGATGACGCAATCTCAATCGCACTCCACACTACCCTTTCCCACCTGGACAAAAGAAAGACCTATGTGAGAAATCTGTTCATAGACTGCAGCTCAGCGTTCAACACCATAGTACCGACAAAGCTCATCACTAAGCTAATGACTTTAGGACTAAACACCTTCCTCTGCAACCTCCCTCTGGACTTCCTGACGGGCCGCCTCCAGGTGTTAAGGGAGGCAACGACACATCTGCCATGCTGACCCTCAACACTGGGGCCCCTCAGGGGTGTGTGCTTAGTCCCGTCCTGTACTCCCTGTTCACCCACCACTGCGTGGCCAGACACGACTACAACATCCTCATTAAGTTTGCTGACGACACATCAGTGGTAGGCCTGATCACCGACAACAATGACCCAGCCTATAGGGAGGAGGTCAGAGACATGGCAGTGTGGTGTCAGGACAACAACCTCTCCCTCAATGTGAGCAACACAAAGCAGCTGATCGTGGACAACAGGAAAAGGAGGGCCAAACAGGCCCCCATTAAAGTGATTGGGATGTAGTGAAGTGGGTCGAGAGTTTCAAGTTCCTTGGTGTCCACATCACCAATGAACTATCATGGTCCAAAATACACCAAGGCAGTCCTTAAGACAGCAGGAGACTGAAAAGATTTGGCATGTATCCCCAGATCCTCAAAAGGTTCTACAGCTACACCATCAAGAGGATCCTGGTTGCAACACCGCCTGGTATGGCAACTGCTCAGAATCTGACCGTAAGGCACTACAGAGGATAGTGTGTACGGCCCAGTAGATCACTGGGGCCAAGCTTCCTGCCATCCAGGACCTATATACTAGGCGGTGTCAGAGGAAGACCCAAAACATTGTCAAAGACGCCAGTCACCCAAGTCATAGATTGTTCTCTCTGCTACTGCACGGCAAGCGGTGTACAAATTACCTCGACTAACCTGTACCCCCGCACATTGACTCGGTACCGGCACCCCCTGTATATAGCCTCGTTGTTGTTATATTATTGTGTTACTTTTTATTAAATGTTTTACTTTTTGTAAAAAAAAAAAAAAAAATTCATATATATTTTTTAAGGGGTGGATCAGCTTAAAATTGCGGAAAGAATATTGGTTCCATCAATGCAATTGTCTGCATCATTTCCAATCCCCCATATATTTTGGGGTAAATGTATATATCCATATACTTACACGCATACATACATACATATACACATATATACATACACATACCTATATAGACATACATATACACATATATACATATATACATACCTATATAGACATACATATACACATATATACATACACATACCTATATATATATACATACTTTTTTAAGAATATACCTTTATTATTCCCCACAATCCCTACCTCCCCCCTAACTTAGGCTTCTACCTTCAATTTATACATCTTATACACATTTTACAGACACAATATATTTTACAATAGTTATAATTTGTTTGTTTTTAGTCCTTCCTCTATTTCTGATGTCCATCCAGTTTGATTTCTATTTGCTATTTCACAATATTTCTGAACCTATATACATTTTACAGACCCCGTATGTTTTACATTGGTTATATTGTTATTAGTCCCACCCTTCAGCTCCATTCAACCCCTCCCATCTATTCCCCACATCATATATTTTGGATTTCTATTTGCCATGTATTTTTTTTTTGTTTTTTTTTTTGAATTTTTACCCCTTTTTCTCCCCAATTTCGTGGTATCCAATCTTGTCTCGTCGCTACAACTCCCGTACGGGCTCGGGAGAGACGAAGGTTGAAAGTCATGCGTCCTCCGATACACAACCAACCAAGCTGCTGCTTCTTTAACACAGCGCACATCCAACCCGGAAGCCAGCCGCACCAATGCGCCGGAGGAAACACAGTGCACCTGACCACCTTGGCTAGCGTACACTGCGCCCAGCCCGCCACAGGAGTCGCTGGTGCACAGGAGTCGCTAACCACTGCGCCACCCGGGAGGCCCTGCCATGTATTTTTCAACTGTGCTGTGATGCTTCACACAAGTACTGAACCTTTCTATTCTCATAGCTTCTACAGATTGTAAATTAAAAATACAAATTTTTGCTAAAATAATTATTATAGTATTGATTGATTGACTATAGCTTTTCAAATCTCCCAGTATTGCTATCTGCAGAGTTAGTTATCGGCAAATGTTGTAATTCTTCAGCCATTCCTGGACCTGTGAACAAAAACGAGCTACATATGGACAATACCAAAATAAATGATCTAATGACTCTGCCTCCTCACAGCAGAATCTTCAGAGCTGGGAAGATTGTATCCCCCATATATATATAACATTCTATTGGTTGCAAGAATTTTGTATAGTAATTTAAATTGAAAAATGTGAAGTTTTGAATCCGGCGTTGTTTTGCGTATCAATTCATAAACCATGTGCCATGGAATGGGTACATCGAAAATCTCTTCCCAACTATTTTGCAATTTAAATGGCACAGCTGTAAGTTTTTTGGTCCTTAAATTAAATTGGGATATGTTTTTATTCATCACACTTTTGAACAGACATTTCCATATGTCTGTGTTAGCTGCATGTGTGACATAACTCCACCAGTCCTATTTATGATATTTTTCGTTGTCACGCCCTGACCTTAGAGAGCCTTTTTATGTCTCTATTTGGTTTGGTCAAGGTGTGATTTAGGTGGGCATTCTATGTTCTGTTTTCTATGTTTTGGTTTTCTATGTTTTGGCCAGGTATGGTTCTCAATCAGGGACAGCTGTCTATTGTTGTCTCTGATTGGAATCATACTTAGGCAGCCTTTTTCCCTTTTGTATTTTGTGGGTAGTTGTCTTTGTTAGGGTTAGGGTTATTTACACAAATAAAGGAAAATGTACGCTCACCACGCTGCACCTTGGTCCAGTCATTTCCACCACGCTGCACCTTGGTCCAGTCATTTCCACCACGCTGCACCTTGGTCCAGTCATTTCCACCACGCTGCACCTTGGTCTAGTCATTTCCACCACGCTGCACCTTGGTCCAGTCATTTCCACCACGCTGCACCTTGGTCCAGTCATTTCCACCACGCTGCACCTTGGTCCAGTCATTTCCACCACGCTGCACCTTGGTCCAGTCATTTCCACCACGCTGCACCTTGGTCCAGTCATTTCCACCACGCTGCACCTTGGTCCAGTCATTTCCACCACGCTGCACCTTGGTCCAGTCATTTCCACCACGACGTCCGTGACATTTGTTTTTTTTTTATCAATTTGAATATTTGAGTTTAACCACAATATTTGTTGTATTATTTGTTCTGTCTTTACAGTTGGATTAAACTGAAATTGCAACCAACTTGTTCAAAGGCTGTTGGATAAAATAATAATAATATTTTGGAGATTATTTCCTTTTCAAACAACCGAAAGTGATTAGGTGTAATCTGAATAAAGGGAAAAGGGCCCTTCTTGAACATAGGATGAGACATTCCTACCAATTTACTAGAGAACCTGTTTGTATTTAAGTATAACTTTTGTATGACTGAAGCCTTTAGTGAGAGGTTGAATGCTTTAATATTTAATCATTTCTGAATTCATATTTGTTATATAAATAGGCCCTTTTAATTTTGTCTGGGTTGCTGTTCCAAATAAAATTGAATATTTTATGTTCATATAATTTAAAAAGCAGGGCACTATGTGTAGGCAAAATCATAAGCAAATAGGTAAACTGTGATATGACTAAAGAGTTAATCAGGGTGATTTTTCCATAAATAAACAGGTATTTTCCTTTCTACGGTAGCAAGATCTTATCTATTTTTGCTAACTTTCTATTAAAACTTATTGGAGTGAGATCATTTATTTCAGGATATATATACCGAGTATGTACACATCTCCGTCAGACCATTTAATTGGTAAACTACACGGTATTGTAAAACTTGCATTTTTTTGTGATCCAATACGCAATATAGTACGCTTATCATAATTTGGTTTGAATCTAGAGAATAAATATTTTATTAACTCTATTTCTTGTAGTGCATTGTTGGTTAAGGGCTTGTATGTTACGGTGCGTGAATGAGGACCCAAAAGCGAATCAACTTAAACAGAGCTTCTTTAATTACCAAACATAGGTAGGCTCAGATGGACCGGCAGATTCCGACAGGACAGGACAAGGTTACAGCAAACATGACGACAGTCTGGTTCAGGCATGAATGACACAAACAAACAAGAATCCGACAAGGACAGGAGCAGAAACAGAGAGAGATATAGGGACCTAATCAGAGGGAAAAAAGGGAACAGGTGGGGAACGGGGTGAATGGGTAGTTAGAGGAGACAAGGGACAGCTGGGGGAAAGCGGGGGAGAAAAGGTAACCTAACACGACCAGCAGAGGGAGACAGGGTGAAGGGAAAGGACAGAGACAAGACAACATGACAGTACATGACAGTACCCCCCCACTCACCGAGCGCCTCCTGGCGCACTCGAGGAGGAAACCTGGCGGCAACGGAGGAAATCATCAATCAGCGCACGGTCCAGCACGTCCCGAGAGGGAACCCAACTCCTCTCCTCAGGACCGTACCCCTCCCAGTCAACTAGGTACTGATGACCACGGCCCCGAGGACGCATGTCCAAGATTTTACGGACCCTGTAGATAGGTGCGCCCTCGACAAGGATGGGGGGGGGGGGGGAAGACGAGCGGGGGCGCGAAGAACGGGCTTAACACAGGAGACATGGAAGACCGGGTGGACGCGACGAAGATATCGCGGAAGAAGAAGTCGCACTGCGACAGGATTAATGACCTGAGAGATACGGAATGGACCAATGAACCGCGGGGTCAACTTGCGAGAAGCCGTCTTAAGGGGAAGGTTCTGAGTGGAGAGCCAAACTCTCTGACCGCGACAATATCTAGGGCTCTTAGTTCTACGCTTATTAGCAGCTCTCACAGTCTGCGCCCTATAACGGCAAAGTGCAGACCTGACCCTCTTCCAGGTGCGCTCGCAACGTTGGACAAAAGCCTGAGCGGAGGGGACGCTGGACTCGGCGAACTGAGATGAGAACAACGGAGGCTGGTACCCGAGGCTACTCTGAAAAGGAGATAGCCCGGTCGCAGACGAAGGAAGCGAGTTGTGGGCGTATTCTGCCCAGGGGAGCTGTTCTGACCAAGACGCAGGGTTGCGAAAAGAAAGACTGCGTAAGATGCGACCAATAGTCTGATTGGCCCGTTCTGCTTGACCGTTAGACTGGGGGTGAAAGCCGGAAGAGAGACTGACGGAAGCCCCAATCAAACGGCAAAACTCCCTCCAAAATTGAGACGTGAATTGCGGACCTCTGTCCGAAACGACGTCTGACGGAAGGCCATGAATTCTGAAAACATTCTCGATGATGATTTGTGCCGTCTCTTTAGCAGAAGGAAGCTTAGCAAGGGGAATGAAATGAGCCGCCTTAGAGAACCTATCGACAACCGTAAGAATAACAGTCTTCCCCGCTGACGAAGGCAGTCCGGTGACAAAATCTAAGGCGATGTGAGACCACGGTCGAGAGGGAATAGGAAGCGGCCTGAGACGGCCGGCAGGAGGAGAGTTACCGGACTTAGTCTGCGCGCAGACCGAACAAGCAGCCACGAAACGACGCGTGTCATGCTCCCGGGTGGGCCACCAGAAACGCTGGCGAATGGAAGCAAGCGTACCCCGAACGCCAGGGTGGCCGGCTAACTTGGCAGAGTGAGCCCACTGAAGAACGGCCAGACGAGTAGGAACGGGAACGAAAAGAAGGTTCCTAGGACAAGCGCGCGGCGACGGAGTTTGAGTGAGTGCTTGCTTTACCTGCCTCTCAATTCCCCAGACAGTCAACCCGACAACACGCCCCTCAGGGAGAATCCCCTCGGGGTCAGTGGAGGCTACTGAAGAACTGAAGAGACGAGACAAAGCATCAGGCTTGGTGTTCTTAGAGCCCGGACGATAAGAAATCACGAACTCGAAACGAGCGAAAAACAGCGCCCAACGCGCCTGACGCGCATTAAGTCGTTTGGCAGAACGGATGTACTCAAGGTTCCTATGGTCAGTCCAAACGACAAAAGGAACGGTCGCCCCCTCCAACCACTGTCGCCATTCGCCTAGGGCTAACCGGATGGCGAGCAGTTCGCGGTTACCCACATCATAGTTACGTTCCGACGGCGACAGGCGATGAGAAAAATACGCGCATGGGTGGACCTTGTCGTCAGAGAGGGAGCGCTGAGAAAGGATGGCTCCCACTCCCACCTCTGACGCGTCAACCTCGACAACGAACTGTCTAGAGACGTCAGGTGTAACAAGGATAGGAGCGGATGTAAAACGATTCTTGAGGAGATCAAAAGCTCCCTGGGCGGAAACGGACCACTTAAAGCACGTCTTGACAGAAGTAAGGGCTGTGAGAGGAGCTGCCACCTGACCGAAATTACGGATGAAACGACGATAGAAGTTCGCGAAGCCGAGAAAGCGCTGCAGCTCGACGCGTGACTTAGGGACGGGCCAATCAATGACAGCTTGGACCTTAGCGGGATCCATCTTAATGCCTTCAGCGGAGATAACAGAACCGAGAAATGTGACGGAGGAGGCATGAAAAGTGCACTTCTCAGCCTTCACAAAAAGACAATTCTCTAAAAGGCGCTGGAGGACACGTCGAACGTGCTGAACATGAATCTGGAGTGACGGTGAAAAAATCAGGATATCGTCAAGGTAAACGAAAACAAAGATGTTCAGCATGTCTCTCAGGACATCATTGACTAATGCCTGAAAGACAGCTGGAGCGTTAGCGAGGCCGAAAGGAAGAACCCGGTATTCAAAGTGCCCTAACGGAGTGTTAAACGCCGTCTTCCACTCGTCCCCCTCCCTGATGCGCACGAGATGGTAAGCGTTACGAAGGTCCAACTTAGTGAAAAACCTGGCTCCCTGCAGGATCTCGAAGGCTGAAGACATAAGAGGAAGCGGATAACGATTCTTCACTGTTATGTCATTCAGCCCTCGATAATCTATGCAGGGGCGCAGAGACCCGTCCTTCTTCTTGACAAAAAAAAACCCCGCTCCGGCGGGAGAGGAGGAGGGGACTATGGTACCGGCGTCAAGAGCTACAGACAAATAATCTTCGAGAGCCTTACGTTCGGGAGCCGACAGAGAGTATAGTCTACCCCGGGGGGGGGTGGTTCCCGGAAGGAGATCAATACTACAATCATACGACCGGTGTGGAGGAAGAGAGGTGGCCCTGGACCGACTGAACACCGTGCGCAGATCGTGATATTCCTCCGGCACCCCTGTCAAATCACCAGGCTCCTCCTGTGAAGAAGAGACAGAGGAAACAGGAGGGATAGCAGACATTAAACATTTCACATGACAAGAGACGTTCCAGGAGAGGATAGAATTACTAGACCAATTAATGGAAGGATTATGACAAACTAGCCAGGGATGGCCCAAAACAACAGGTGTAAAAGGTGAACGAAAAATTAAAAAAGAAATGGTTTCACTATGATTACCAGAAACAGTGAGGGTTAAAGGTAGCGTCTCACGCTGAATCCTGGGGAGAGGACTACCATCCAGGGCGAACAAGGCCGTGGGCTCCTTTAACTGTCTGAGAGGAATGTCATGTTCCCGAGCCCAGGTCTCGTCCATAAAACAGCCCTCCGCCCCAGAGTCTATTAAGGCACTGCAGGAAGCTGACGAACCGGTCCAGCGTAGATGGACCGACAAGGTAGTGCAGGATCTTGAAGGAGAGACAGGAGTAGTAGCGCTCACCAGTAGCCCTCCGCTTACTGACGAGCTCTGGCCTTTTACTGGACATGAAGTGACAAAATGACCAGCGGAACCGCAATAGAGACAGAGGCGGTTGGTGATTCTCCGTTCCCTCTCCTCAGTCGAGATGCGGATACCTCCCAGCTGCATGGGCTCAGCACCCGAGCCGGCAGAGGAAGATGGTAGTGATGCGGAGAGGGAGGCGACGGAGAGCGCGAGCTCCTTTCCACGAGCTCGGTGACGAAGATCAACCCGTCGCTCAATGCGAATAGCGAGTTCAATCAAGGAATCCACGCTGGAAGGAACCTCCCGGGAGAGAATCTCATCCTTTACCTCTGCGCGGAAACCCTCCAGAAGACGAGCGAGCAAGGCCGGCTCGTTCCAGCCACTGGAGACAGCAAGAGTGCGAAACTCAATAGAGTAGTCTGTTATGGATCGATTGCCTTGACATAGGGAAGACAGGGCCCTGGAAGCCTCCTCCCCAAAAACAGATCGATCAAAAACCCGTATCATCTCCTCCTTAAAGTCTTGATACTGGTTAGTACACTCAGCCCTTGCCTCCCAGATTGCCGTGCCCCACTCACGAGCCCGTCCAATAAGGAGAGATATGACGTAGGCGACACGAGCAGTGCTCCTGGAGTAAGTGTTGGGCTGGAGAGAAAACACAATATCACACTGGGTGAGGAACGAGCGGCATTCAGTGGGCTCCCCAGAGTAACACGGCGGGTTATTGATTCTGGGCTCCGGAGATTCGAAAGCCCTGGAAGTGGCCGGTGGATCGAGGCGGAGATGGTGAACCTGTTCTGTGAGGTTGGAGACTTGGGTGGCCAGGGTCTCAACGGCATGTCGAGCAGCAGACAATTCCTGCTTGTGTCTGCCTAGCATCGCTCCCTGGATCTCGACGGCTGAGTGGAGAGGATCCGAAGTCGCTGGGTCCATTCTTGGTCGGATTCTTCTGTTACGGTGCGTGAATGAGGACCCAAAAGCGAATCAACTTAAACAGAGCTTCTTTAATTACCAAACATAGGTAGGCTCAGATGGACCGGCAGATTCCGACAGGACAGGACAAGGTTACAGCAAACATGACGACAGTCTGGTTCAGGCATGAATGACACAAACAAACAAGAATCCGACAAGGACAGGAGCAGAAACAGAGAGAGATATAGGGACCTAATCAGAGGGAAAAAAGGGAACAGGTGGGGAACGGGGTGAATGGGTAGTTAGAGGAGACAAGGGACAGCTGGGGGAAAGCGGGGGAGAAAAGGTAACCTAACACGACCAGCAGAGGGAGACAGGGTGAAGGGAAAGGACAGAGACAAGACAACATGACAGTACATGACATTGTAAGTTAGCATTTCATAGTAAGGTCTACTACACCTGTTGTATTAGGCGCATTTGACAAATACAATTTGATTTGATTTGATGTGTGTCACTATTACATCTAAATTATAACATATACAGTGAGTTCCAAAATTATTGGGACAGGGACGTATGTTTTGTTGTTTGGGCTCTGTACATCAGTACTTTTGGATTTGAAATGATACAACTGTCATCTTTCATTTGAATATATTTTCATCCATATCGGGTGAACCGTTTAGAAATTACTGCACTTTTTGTAAATATTCCCCCCATTTTAGGGGACTAAAGGTATTGGGATTGTTTCACTTATATGTGAATTAAAGTAGTCAAACTTTTAGTATTTGGTCCCATATTCCTAAAACGCAATGATTACATCGATTACATAGAGCTTGTGACTCTACAAACGTGTAGGATGCATTAGCTGTTTATTTAAAATGTGTTTCAGATTATTTTGTGCCCAATAGAAATGAATGGTAAATAATGTATTGTGTCATTTTGGAGTCACTTTTATTGTAAATAACAGAATATGTTTCTAAACACTTCTACATTAATGTGGATGTTACCATGGTTACGGATAATCCTGAATGAATCGTCAATAATGATGAGTGAGGAAGTTACAAATGTCATACGTCTCATAACAACTAACCTCCCTTGTTAATGTACGGTGAGCACTTAGCATGTCTTAGGGCTATGTTTCTGCATTTGTGTGTCTCTGACTTTCTCACTCATCTTTATTCAGGCGAGACCATTGGGTTCTTATTGACCTCCCTGACCAAGGCCCTTCACCTCCCTGACCAAGGCCCTTCACCTCCCTGACCAAGGCCCTTCACCTCCCTGACCAAGGCCCTTCACCTCCCTGACCAAGGCCCTTCACCTCCCTGACCAAGGCCCTTCACCTCCCTGACCAAGGCCCTTCACCTCCCTGACCAAGGCCCTTCCCCTCCCTGACCAAGGCCCTTCACCTCCCTGACCAAGGCCCTTCACCTCCCTGACCAAGGCCCTTCCCCTCCCTGACCAAGGCCCTTCACCTCCCTGAGCAAGGCCCTTCACCTCCCTGACCAAGGCCCTTCACCTCCTTGACCAAGGCCCTTCACCTCCCTGACCAAGGCCCTTCACCTCCCTGACCAAGGCCCTTCACCTCCCTGACCAAGGCCCTTCCCCAATCCTGTCTCGGAGCTCTACGGACAATTCCTTCGATCTCATGGCTTGGTTTCTGTTCTGACATGCACTTTCAACTGTGGGACCTTATATAGACAGGTGTGTGCCTTTCCAAATCATGTCCAATCAATGGAATTTAACACAGGTGGACTCCAATCAAATTGTAGAAACATCTCAAGGATGATCAATGGAAACAGGATGCACCTGAACTCAATTTCGAGTCTCATAGCAAAGGGCCTGAATACTTATGTAAATTAGGTATTTCTGTTTCGTAATTTTTATAAATGTGCAGCATTTTCTAAAAACCTGTTTTCGCTTTGTCATTATCGGGTATTGTGTTTAGATTGATGAGGGAAATATTATTTAATCCATTTTAGAATAAAAGGCTGTAACGTAACAAAATGTGGGAAAAGTCATGGGGTCTGAATACTTTCCGAATGCACTGTAAGTGAATTATATATACAAAAAGTTATGTGATTTCTAAACAATTCACCCGATAAGGAGGAAAATACCCTCAAATTAAAGATGACAGTCTTTTTACTTTTTACCTCATAGTCATTGTATAATTTTAAATCCAAAGTGCTGGATTAAAGAGCCAAGACAACAACAAATGTATCACTGTCTCAATACTTTTGGAGCTGACTGTAACTGTTGTTCCTGTTTCCAACAGCCACAAGTTAACGGTGCAGAAGAACAAAGACGTAAAGACGATTTTCACCAGCACAAATAGTGTCACAAACCCACAATTACACTTAATGACTGAACAATGTCATCTGGACTGCTGGCTGGCCTTTGACCCTTGGTTTATTAGGAGCTTTAATGATGAACATAACTCTGTCAGCAGGGGAGGACTGGGGACTGAAGGCTCAGGGGTGGGAGGAGGACAGGTGCCCATCATGGTTTGGGTCAATTCCATTTTAATTCCAGCCAAGTCAGGAAGAACACTGCAATTCCCATTCCAATTCCAAAATCTTCTTATTGAAAAACATTGGATAGAATTTCAGTGTGCTTCCTGAATTGAAATGGAATTGACCCCAACCCTGGTGCCCACTAAGGTGCATGTCTCAAAAGGGATGACAGCTTTACCAGGTCAAACGATTAGAAGCAGGTGCAATTGTGGGATTTGAACCCAGTCCCTGCTTGAGAAGGCAATGTCCTTCCAAGAAGGAATTCCTAATTGGGCTGAGGGTGATGTTGATTTTAACTCACAGGTCAAGAGTGTGTCCTACAAAAGGACTATGTACTAGACAACAGTCACATTCAAGGAGTGATTGCTGTGGATTTCACAAAGCTACAGTCATTCACATAAAATGGATCGATTGCTGTGGATTTCACAAAGCTACAATCACATTTAAGGAGCGATTGCTGCTCATTTCACAAAACTACAGTCACATTCAGGGAGCGATTGCTGTGGATTTCACAAAGCTACAGTCACATTCTAGGAGCATTTGCTGTAGATTTCAAGAAGCTACAGTCATATTCACAGAGCGATTGCTGTGGATTTCACAAAGCTACAGCCACATTCACAGAGCGATTAGTGTGGATTTCACAAAACTGTTGGTTGCAGTCACTGTAAAGTTTCCAAATCCTAATATTGATATTACAAAAGGATGTTATAGTCTGTTGTAATGAGAATATTGTGTCATGGATCTTTTACAGGAAACAGAAGCACAGGTCCACAGGTCCACATATTCCAGTTACGTATTGGCATGCCCCCAGACTTGGAGGGAAGCTAAAGTCATTCCAAATCAAATTCAAATCAAATCAAATGTATTTATATAGCCCTTCTTACATCAGCTGATATCTCGGAGTGCTGTACAGAAACTCAGCCTAAATCCCCAAACAGCAACCCAAGAATAGTAAAGCCCCCTTTACTGGATCAAATATCCAACCAATCAGCCTGTTACCAACCCTTAGTAAACTTTTGGAAAAATTGTGTTTGACCAGATACAATGCTATTTTACAGTATTTTACAGTAAACAAATATTTTACAGTTAACAAACTTCCAGCATTCTTATAGGGAAGGACATTCAACAAATGATGATTGGCTTACAGATATTGATGATACAAAGATTGTGGGGGCTGTTTTGTAAGAATTCAGTGCAGCTTTTGACATTATTGATCATAGTCTTCTGCTGGAAAAACATATGTGTTATGGATTTACACCCCCTGCTATATTGTGGATAAAGAGTTACTTGTCTAACAGAACAAAGAGGGTGTTCTTTAATGGAAGCCTTTCCAACATAATCCAGGTAGAATCAGGAATTCCCCAGGGCAGCTGTCTAGGCCCATTACTTTAAAAAATCTTTACTAATGACATGCCACTGGCATTGAATAAAGCCAGAGTTTCTATGTATGCGGATGACTCAACTCTATACATGTCAGCTATTACAGCGACTGAAATGACTGCGACTGAAATGACTTAACAAAGAGTTGCAGTTAGTTTCGGAGTGGGTGGCAAGGAATAAGTTAGTCCTAAATATTTCCAAAACTATAAGCATTGTATTTGGGACAAATCATTCACTAAACCATAAACCTCAACTAAATCTTGTAATAAATAATGTGGAAATTGAGCAAGTTGAGGTGTCTAAACTGCTTGGAGTAACCCTGGATTGTAAACTGTCATGGTCAAAACATATTGATACAACAGTAACTAAGATGGGGAGAAGTCTGTCCATAATAAAGTGCTGCTCTGACAGCACTATCAACAAGGCAGGTCCTACAGGCCCTGGTTTTGTCGCACCTGGACTGCTGTTCAGTCGTGTGGTCAGGTGCCACAAACAATAACTTAGGAAAATTGCAATAGGCTCAGATCAGGGCAGCATGGCTGACCCTTGGATGTACACAGAGAGCATAATATTAATAATATGCATGTCAATCTCTCCTGGCTGAAAGTGGAGGAGAGATTGACTTCATCACTACTTTTATTTATGAGAGGTATTGACATGTTGAATGCACCGAGCTGTCTGTCTAAACTACTGGTACACAGCTCAGACACCCAATGCATACCCCATAAGACATGCCACAAGAGGTCTCTTCCCAGTCCCCAAGTCCAGAACAGACTATGGGAGGCACACAGTACTACATAGAGCCACGACTACATGGAACTCTATTTCACATCAGATAACTGACACAAGCAGTAAAATTATATATAAAAAAACAGATAAAAATACCCCTTATGGAACAGTGGGGACTGTAAAGCAACACAAACATAGGCACAAACACATGCATACGCACACACACACAATAACATGCAGACTATACACACATGTACACATGGATTTTGTACTGTAGATATGTGGTAGTGGTGTAGGGGCCCGAGGGCACACAGATGCAATCTTCAACCCCCAATATTTCCTTCTCATATTGAAACAAATCAGCCAATTATAGTGAGGTATCAGACCTGCTACTTTAACCTTTACCTGTCCAACTCAGGTCATTGTTGTCATCGCTGCAGATCAGGCTGTGTGACTTTCTCTAATCCCTTCCTCCCCATGTCAACACAGTGTCAATCTCACAGGTCTCCTCTATAAGCCGGGACTGTGGTCCACTGGTATGTCATGCATCATGCCCCAGCCATGATCTGAAGGAGGGGGTTGAGGGGGTGGAGTCAGAGGGATGGAGGACGAGGAGGAGTATGAAAACATCCATAATTAGCAGATTTAAATAAAGTCAACTTTCCAGCCATCTGCCTATTGTTTGGGAGGGATATGGGTGGAGGGATAGGGGTGGAGGGAAAAGGGGGACAGGAGGGAGTAAGAGGGGCTGCCTAAGAAGGCTAATAAAGCTGAGAGGTGAAACCACTTATTTTGCTCTCCCAGGCAGGACAGTAGCCAAAAGAAGCTCAAGTTAAACCTGTCTCACTGGACTCCGGGATCAAAATGTAGAATACAATGTGTCATTCACCGATTAGAAAGAGAACGTGACCTCCCAGCAAACTTGTGCTGTGTCTCTTGTCGTGATGTGTGTTTTGTGTATATTTATTTTTTTAGTCCCAGCTTCCGTCCCCTCAGGAGGCCTTTTGCTTCTTGGTTGCCTTTTTTGCTTTTTTTTTGTTCATTGTAAATAAGAATTTGTTCTTAACTTGACTAGTTCAAAGGAAGGTTAAATAAACAAAATACAAAAACGGGACATCCAGGGTACGATGACGACACAGTTTTGTTTGCTGTGCTCTAAAAACACATTATAGAACACAAACTTATAAAATGTGTCAAATACACAGACACTTCTCACTACATTATTTATTAGACTAAAGTATGGGGTGCCATATGAGTTGGGCACCCGAGTGGCGCAGCAGTCTAAGGCACTGCATCTCAGTGCTAGAGGCATCACTACAGACCCTGGTTCGATCTTGGGCTGTATCACAACCGGCCGTGATCCAGAGTCCAATAGAGCGGTGCACAATAGGTCCAGCGTCATCCGTGTTAGGGGAGGGTTTGGCCCAGCGTCATCCGTGTTAGGGGAGGGTTTGGCCCAACGTCATCCGTGTTAGGGGAGGGTTTGGCCCAGCGTCATCAGTGTTAGGGAAGGGTTTGGCCCAGCGTCATCCGTGTTAGGAGAGGGTTTGGCCGGGGTAGGCCGTCATCGTAAAATAACAATTTGTACTCAACTTACCTAGTTACAGTTGAAGTCGGATGTTTAAATACACTTAGGTTGGAGTCATTAAAACTCGTTGTTCAACCACTCCACAAATTTCTTGTTAACAAACTATAGTTTTGGCAAGTTGGTTAGGACATCTACTTTGTGCAAGAGACAAGTAATTTTTCCAACAATTGTTTACAGACAGATTATTTAACTGTATCACAATTCCAGTGGGTCAGAAGTTTACATACACTAAGTTGGATGTGCCTTTAATAGCTTGGAAAATTCCAGAAAATGAAGTCATGGTTTTAGAAGCTTCAGATAGGCTAATTGACATAATTTGAGTCAATTGGAGGTGTACATGTGGATGTATTTCAAGGCCTACCTTCAAACTCAGTGCCTCTCTGCTTGACATCATGAGAAAATCAAAAGAAATCAGCCAATACCTCAGAAAAAAATGGTAGACCTCCACAAGTCTGGTTCATCCTTGGGAGCAATTTCCAAATGCCTGAAGGTACCACGTTTATCTGTACAAACAATAGTACGCAAGTGTAAACATCATGGGCCCATGCAGCCGTCATACCGCTCAGGAAGGAGAAGCGTTCTGTCTCTTAGAGATGAACGTACTTTGGTTCGAAAAGTGCAAATCAATCCCAGAAGAACAGCAAAGGACCTTGTGAAGATGCTGGAGGAAACAGGTCCTATATCGACATAACCTGAAAGGCTGCTCAGAAAGGAAGAAGCCACTGCTCCAAAACCGCCATACAAAGCCAGACTACGTTTACAACTGCACATGGGGACAAAGATCATACTTTTTGAAGAAATGCCCTCTGGTCTGATGAAACAAAAATATAACGGTTTGGCCATAATGACCATCGTTATGTTCGGAGGAAAAAGATGGAGGCTTGCAAGCCAAAGAACACCATCCCAACCATGAGGCACGGGGGTGGCAGCATCATGTTGTGGGGGTGCTTTGCTGCAGGAGGGACTGGTGCATTTCACAAAATAGATGGCATCATGAGGTAGGACAATTATGTGCATATATTGAAGCAACATCTCAAGACATCAGTCAGGAAGTTAAAGCTTGGTCACAAATGGGTCTTCCAAATGGACAATGACGCCTAGCATGCTTCCAAAGTTGTGGCAAAATGGCTTAATGACAACAAAGTCAAGGTATTGGAGTGGAAATCACAAAACCCTGACCTCAATCCTATAGAAAGTTTGTGGGCAGAACTGAAAAAGCGTGTGCGAGCAAGGAGGCCTACAAACCTGACTCAGTTACACCAGCTCTGTCAAGAGGAATGGGCCAGAATTCACCCAACTTGTGGAAGGCTTCCTGAAAAATTTGACCCAAGTTAAACAATTTAAAGGCAGTGCTACCAAATACTAATTGAGTTTATGTGAACTTCTGACCCACTGGGGATGCGATGAAAGAAATAAAAGCTGAAATAAATCATTGTCTCTACTATTATTCTGACATTTCACATTCTTAAAATAAATAGGTGATTCTAACTGACTTAAGACAGTGCATTTTTACTTGGTTAAAATGTCAGGAATTGTGAAAAACTGAGTTTAAATGTATTTGGCTAAGGTGTATGTAAACTTCCGACTTCAACTGTATATAAAGGTTCAATAAATAAATAAAATAAAACATTATTTGTCCCTCCTGAAACTGTAGAATATGGATCTACAGTCGCTGACGTGCCCCACACCACCCTTAGAATAGACTGTGGATCTACAGTGGCTGATGTGCATCAATCCACCCTGGGAAAAGACTGTGGATCTACAGTTGTTGACGTGCATCACACCACCCTGTGAATAGACTGTGGATCTACAGTCGCTGACGTGCATCACACCACCCTGGGAAAAGACTGTGGATCTACAGTTGTTGACGTGCATCACACCACCCTGTGAATAGACTGTGGATCTACAGTCGCTGACGTGCATCACACCACCCTGGGAAAAGACTGTGGATCTACAGTCGCTGACGTGCATCACACCACCCTGGGAAAAGACTGTGGATCTACAGTTGTTGACGTGCATCACACCACCCTGTGAATAGACTGTGGATCTACAGTCGCTGACGTGCATCACACCACCCTGGGAAAAGACTGTGGATCTACAGTTGTTGACGTGCATCACACCACCCTGTGAATAGACTGTGGATCTACAGTCGCTGACGTGCATCACACCACCCTGGGAAAAGACTGTGGATCTACAGTCTTTGAGGTGCATCACACCATGGGAAAATAGTCAAAGGAGGAAATGAGAACACCAGATCCGATTGCCTTGTTTGAGTTGCTGAATAAAGTGACCAAGGACCAAGAGAATGCCTCTATCCACAAACGTAGTGCTCTGAAATTAGGGACAAAACATTCTGTCAGAGCTCATGATTGATCAGTCTGGAGTGTTTTGTCAAAATTCTGCCATCCTTACATCCACTCCCCCCAGGCACTTCCTATAATCAAAGGCCCAGTGCCCACCCATGGCTAATTACATATTAAAATAAACTTCAGCAAGGCCTGATTTAAAGCAGCCTCCCTTGGACCTGAGCAACACAAAGGGTGAGTCCCAGATGAGACCCTATTCCCTATTTAGTGCACTACTTTTGACCAGGTTCCAATAGGGGGAATAGAGTGCCATCTGGGACACAGCCATAGAGATAGATAAAGAGAGAGATCCAGATCAATATTGAAGGGGCCACTATTGTTTGCTAAAATGCCAGAGAGGGTGAGATAAATCAGATAGCTGAGGGAAGAGAAGAGACCCGCGATCTTGTTCTCACGGCTCCCCGGGCCACTGCACTCAGAACAGACACACCTGGCCTAACAAAGCCCAGGAACAGTGGGAGGGACAGACACACACACGCAAACACAGATGCATGCTCACCCACTCACATGCTCACACAGACGCTCACACACAACCAATGTTAGACACGCTTTTGAACCGGATGCATTTCACTAACATTATTGTATATACTATGGTAGACAGCAGCACATTTACATGTATGTGTATCTGCAGCTGCAGGCTCATTCTCTTAGGTTATACAGGGTGGCCAGAGATGCAGGCATTGTCAGAACACTGAGGAAGTACCCTGGAGGTTTATACGTGCTGAGCCACTCTTGTGATTCTTCTGTGAAGATGCAGTAGACTGTTAAAGATCACTACCAGACTGTAAAGTCAACAGTACCTCAACGTGCCAGTTTGTAGAATGTGTCTTCACAGCACAAGGCACCTGTAACCATACAGGAAAAGCCCACTTGCACTCTCAGCCTTTGGGTTTGCAGATGGCTCTTCAGGATGCGTCAGTGTGCCAGACCACACCGCATTACGGTACCTAAAGAGTGAAGAAGGAGAGCCAGCTTCCAAACTTCACAGAATAGGATAAAAAAGGGGATATGTAACTGAGAGATGACTGAATTGGGGGTGGTGAGAGATGGGAAATAATCAGTTTAGGGGGAAAGCGAGACGTGTGAGACTAACCGAATAATCACACCGAGGGGCTGAAGTCCAAACTTACAGGGTTACAGCTTTCTCTGAATAAACTCTCACTTTTTCACTTTTTCACTCCTCCCCTCCTCTCCTTCTCCCCTCCTCCCCTCCTCCTCTCCTCTTCACTCCTTCTCCCCTCCTCTTCACTCATTCTCCCCTCCTCTTCACTCCTACTCCCTTTCTCCCCTCCTCCACTTCTCCCCTCCTCCACTTCTCCCCTCCTCCTCTCCCCTTCTCCCCCCCCTCACCTCCTCCCCTCCTCCCCTTCTCCCCTCCTCCTCCCTCCTTCTCCTTTCCTCCCCTCTCCTCCTCCCTCCTTCTCGACCCAGTTCTTAATCATCTGTTGTTGGATTCCTCCTTAAATCATCCTGTCACTTCTCACACTCAGCGCCTGTGGAGCGTGAGCCGAGCCTGAGCTGGTTTCAATTTGAGTCCCGGTAGAAGTTAATACGTTTGTGATAAATTCTGCTGAGTCTGGCTGAAGCTGGAGCTGATTTGGAAGCGGTGTTTGCTTTCGGCTCCTGCCTTGATTACCTACCCAGCTACCTCTCGTCCTAGACTTCATTGGTAAAACACAAAGAGAGCCTCTGTTTTCCACTCTGACCCCTGATGCAACACGACCCCATGCAGAGAGAAGCCTACTATTGTTGCTTCTTAGAGGGCTTAGGTTACAGGTGGGCCCAGGTATTAAAAAGATAACACTGACGTGGTGAATGCATGGCCGCTGGCTACTGCAATAGTATACGTGGTGTCAAGGGGGAAAAGTAGATTTCATTTCTTGCCGGTACAGGACACAAAAGTGCACGCACATTTTTTTATACTACAACAATGACAGGGTAGCCTACTCTGCTGACACTGACAAACAGATCAATACAAATGATGTTGTCTGATCCGTATAATCGGCCTACGAAAAAGGGAGACACAAATACAATATGACGTCCATCTAACCTGGAGGAGGAAATTATTGTCCAAAAACAAACAAAAGTGGCACTGACCCAATGAAAAAGACACTGAATATGCACATTTACCTGGGATATGGCCGATGTTCTCCAATGGTGCCAATAAGAGGCTACTATTAGCTGAATTAAATTAAGAATTTTGATAACTGAATGACAGATTGGAGTCTTTTCATTGTCATCTCATTAAATCAATAGCCATTTGCTTTCCAAAACAGTTTTTTCCGCGATTGCATTTTTTAATATTGCATATGCATGGCTGGGACTCTGCTTTTCACGGACAGTCACAACTCAACAATAATCTATTTGGTATTTGCAGCGCGTGCTGCCCAAATTGCAGGCCCTTCCGACAGTAGTCTATGCAATTTAAAACAATCCACAGCGTTTTAAATAAGCTAATGATCCTCTGTGGCCAAATCATGCTTTCTGGGGTATTAGCCTATTTTGAATGAGTGTGTTTATTTATGTATAGAGAGGAGTAAGCTAATTAGGCTATATCATTTTGCCAATTTAATTCAATTGACTTTAGTTTTCTCTAGTCATACACACCACCAGTCATGTCATGATGTTTTCATCTGATGGTCAAACAATCATCTAACCAAGGCGCTCCTGCAGGCTACATGTGCACATTCCTCCACTCACAAAAAAAATTCAGCATCCAACTTCAGTCTCAGCCACAAATCTCTGCATTGACAAAATGTAAGTGTTCTCCTCAAACCACAATGCAATTTGGAGCGTATACCACCCAGTTTCCTGTCAATTTGGAGCGTATACCACCCAGTTTCCTGTCAATTTGGAGCGTATACCACCCAGTTTCCTGTCAATTTGGAGCGTATACCACCCAGTTTCCTGTCAATTTGGAGCGTATACCACCCAGTTTCCTGTCAATTTGGAGCGTATACCACCCAGTTTCGTGTCAATTTGGAGCGTATACCACCCAGTTTAGTGTCAATTTGGAGCGTATACCACCCAGTTTCCTGTCAATTTGGAGCGTATACCACCCAGTTTCATGTCAATTTGGAGCGTATACCACCCAGTTTCGTGTCAATTTGGAGCGTATACCACCCAGTTTAGTGTCAATTTGCTAATATTTCATGTGGCTGACCTGCAGTAATGTTAACTAATGGTGTAGTAGCCTATAGGTTTTCTGCAGTAATGTTAACTAATGGTGTAGTAGCCCATAGGTTTTCTGCAGTAATGTTAACTAATGGTGTAGTAGCCCATAGGTTTTCTGCAGTAATGTTAACTAATGGTGTAGTAGCCTATAGGTTTTCTGCAGTAATGTTAACTAATGGTGTAGTAGCCCATAGGTTTTCTGCAGTAATGTTAACTAATGGTGTAGTAGCCTATAGGTTTTCTGCAGTAATGTTAACTAATGGTGTAGTAGCCCATAGGTTTTCTGCAGTAATGTTAACTAATGGTGTAGTAGCCTATAGGTTTTCTGCAGTAATGTTAACTAATGGTGTAGTAGCCTATAGGTTTTCTGCAGTAATGTTAACTAATGGTGTAGTAGCCTATAGGTTTTCTGCAGTAATGTTAACTAATGGTGTAGTAGCCTATAGGTTTTCTGCAGTAATGTTAACTAATGGTGTAGTAGCCTATAGGTTTTCTGCAGTAATGTTAACTAATGGTGTAGTAGCCTATAGGTTTTCTGCAGTAATGTTAACTAATGGTGTGGTAGCCTATAGGTTTTCTGCAGTAATGTTAACTAATGGTGTAGTAGCCCATATGTTTTCTGCAGTAATGTTAACTAATGGTGTAGTAGCCCCTAGGTTTTCTGCAGTAATGTTAACTAATGGTGTAGTAGCCTATAGGTTTTCTGCAGTAATGTTAACTAATGGTGTAGTAGCCTATAGGTTTTCTGCAGTAATGTTAACTAATGGTGTAGTAGCCCATAGGTTTTCTGCAGTAATGTTAACTAATGGTGTAGTAGCCTATAGGTTTTCTGCAGTAATGTTAACTAATGGTGTAGTAGCCTATAGGTTTGCTGCATTAGTTGTGATTGGCTCACGTTTTAAAGATATGGAGCACCACACTATTTATTTTGCAGGATGCCGTAATGGACCTATTGCCTTACTCTCACCCTGGTGGTGTCCCTAGTGAATGCTTGGGAAACACATCAGGAACTTATGGAAGGGAGTCTGCCTGATCCACAACATCAACACCATGACAGTAAGGGCTGGAAAATGTGACATTTCATTAAAGAGGATTTTCCAATCAAACATCTGTTTTAGTCCAACTAAATGTAAAATGAAGTTGCTCTTGTAGAAATGAAATGCTTGAGCAATTGGTTTGTGGATTAAGGACCAGCCCCTGTTCCTCTTGTGTAATTACAAAACCCTCTCAACGGACCACTGAGCTCGACATAGACGCATTGCAGCATGATCGTTATTGGTTATTTTCTAGGACCTACTCTACTTTTTCAGACAAGTCTTCATTGTACCTGGAGAGAAATGACTCCCAGTCGTAGAGGAGCTGACTGGTAGCTAGCAGCTAGCAGCTACACCATAAGTGACAATGGCATTTAGTAAAACAAACCTCGCAGCCATTTAATAGTCATCCGTGGTAACCTTTGGAAAACGGCATGATGTTGGTAAGCACCCGTTTGGCCATCATTAACCAGCTGGAAATGAGCAGAGCCTTTCACTGCCAGACAAAGTGATTGGACGACATCCGCCAGTAACCCAACACAGCGGCCAATTAGAGATAATTTAAGACTAAAGTAATTTGGACAGTTTTTCTGGATGTGACTGTAGAGGTCTTGTTGCCGTTGTTGAACACATACAAATGAGCAAGTGAGTGAAGGGGATATTTTGACAGGTTCATGGAGAGACAGAGGTTATATGTTGCCTAACATCCCTGTGTTGATTTGAGGAAAAGTAATGGGGTTAAGCGAGGTCTAGCTAGCACGGTTGTGGATTACCAGAAAAAAATCATTGGGCACAGACGTCAATTCATCGTCTTTTCCACATTGGTTCAATGTAATTTAATTGAAATGACGTGGAAACAACGTTGATTCAACCAGTGTGTGACCAGTGGAAAATTTAACAAAACAAAGGGTCTCCCAACTTCAACTCACCTGTCCCCCAATTACCTTTCCATAAACATGCTGAATCGCTGCATGAACACAGAGGATAAATGTACCTAGGTGGTCGGACTTCCCCACTTAAGAAATCTGACGATTGTTCTTGTAGGAAAACAGCGCAAAATTTGTCCAGCAGCCAAAGAACATAAGGCTAGTCTTTAGTCTGGGCATGCTTTACTGAGAACATTCAACTTTGGTGCTTTCATTTATTACTTTACAAAATTGTGGGAGAAGTTGTGGATAAAAATTTAAATGTAATTCTTTACACTTACAGTACCAGTCAAAAGGTTAGACACACGTTTTTCTTAATTTTTTACTATTTTTTACATTGTAGAATATTAGTGAAGACATCAAAACTATGAAATAACATGTATGCAATCATGTAAACAAAAAAGTGTTAAACAAATCAAAATATTTTTTAGACGACAGCGTCGCACACTGTTGACATTCTCTCAACCAGCTTCACCTGGAATACTTTTCCAACAGTCTTGAAGGAGTTCCCACATATGCTGAGCACTTGTTGGTTGCTTTTCCTTCACTCTGCGGTCCAACTCATCCCAAACCGTCTCAATTGGGTTAAGGTCAGGTGATTGTGGAGGCCAGGTGATCTGATGCAGCACTCCATCACTCTCCTTCTTAGTCAAATAGCTCTTCCACAGCCTGGAGGTTTGTTTTGGGTCATTGTTCTGTTGAAAATCAACTGATAGTCCAACTAAACGCAAACAAGATGGGATGGCGTATCCTTGCAGAATGCTGTGGTAGCCATGCTGGTTAAGTGTGCCTTGAATTCTAAATAAATCACAGTGTCACCAGAAAAGCACCCCCACACCATCACAACACGTCCTTCATTCACCTACTCTGCGTCTTACAAAGACACGGCGGTTGGAACCAAAAATCTCAAATTTGGACAGATTTCCACCGGTCTAATGTCCACTGCTCGTGTTTCTTGGCCAAGCAAGTATCTTCTTCTTACTGGTGTCCTTTAGTAGTGGTTTCTTTGCAGCAATTCTATCATGAAGGCCTGATTCACACAGTCTCCTCTGAACAGTTGATGTTGAGATGTCTGTTACTGGAACTATGTGAAGCATTTATTTGGGTTGCAACCTGAAGTGCAGTTAACTCTAATGAACTTATCCTCTGCAGCAGAGGTAACTCTGGGTCTTCCTTTCCTGTGGCGGTCCTCATGAGAGACAGTTAACTGTAATGAACTTATCCTCTGTAGCAGAGGTAACTCTGGGTCTTCCTTTCCTGTGGCGGTCCTCATGAGAGACAGTTAACTCTAATGAACTTATCCTCTGCAGCAGAGGTAACTCTGGGTCTTCCTTTCCTGTGGTGGTCCTCATGAGAGACAGTTAACTGTAATGAACTTATCCTCTGTAGCAGAGGTAACTCTGGGTCTTCCTTTCCTTGGGCGGTTCTCATGAGAGACAGTTAACTCTAATGAACTTATCCTCTGCAGCAGAAGTAACTCTGGGTCTTCCTTTCCTGTGGTGGTCCTCATGAGAGACAGTTAACTCTAATGAACTTATCCTCTGCAGCAGAGGTAACTCTGGGTCTTCCTTTCCTGTGGTGGTCCTCATGAGAGACAGTTAACTGTAATGAACTTATCCTCTGTAGCAGAGGTAACTCTGGGTCTTCCTTTCCTGTGGTGGTCCTCATGAGAGACAGTTAACTGTAATGAACTTATCCTCTGTAGCAGAGGTAACTCTGGGTCTTCCTTTCCTGTGGTGGTCCTCATGAGAGACAGTTAACTCTAATGAACTTATCCTCTGCAGCAGAGGTAACTCTGGGTCTTCCTTTCCTGTGGTGGTCCTCATGAGAGACAGTTAACTGTAATGAACTTATCCTCTGCAGCAGAGGTAACTCTGGGTCTTCCTTTCCTGTGGTGGTCCTCATGAGAGACAGTTAACTCTAATGAACTTATCCTCTGCAGCAGAGGTAACTCTGGGTCTTCCTTTCCTGTGGTGGTCCTCATGAGAGACAGTTAACTCTAATGAACTTATTCTCTGCAGCAGAGGTAACTCTGGGTCTTCCTTTCCTGTGGTGGTCCTCATGAGAGACAGTTTTATCATAGTGTTTGAAGAATCTCAAATATAAAATATATTTTGATTTGTCAAACACTTTTGGTTAATAAATGATTTCATGTGTTATTTCATAGTTTTGATGTCTTCACCATTATTATACAATGTAGAAAATAGTAAAAATAAAGAAAGATCCTGGAATGAGTAGGTGTGTCCAAACTTTTGACTGGTACTGTATGTGTACAGTGAAGAGTAATTGATTCCTCTGTTAGTTCATGAAAAATATATACTCCCTGGAAAGCAGTGAGAATTGTTGTTGAGTGGACTATCCTGGCTAAATAAAGAATTGTATTGAACCCATCAAGAGGAGCCCTGCTCCCATTGTCCTCATAGACTTCTTCATAGTCCTAACAGACCTCTCTATAACACATTGCTGACTTTGGCCCATCGTTGACATGCATTGACTCACTCCGGGGCCCTTCCGCTCTGGGGCCCTGCCACTCTGGGGCCCTGCCACTCTGGGGCCCTGCCACTCTTCCCTGAGGTTCGGGGACCTGACCATGATCAGCCCCTTGACCTGGCTGTGTGAACAGGTGGAAGGGCCCTGTGTGTTTGCCATCCGTCTCTCACTGTTTGCTCGGGGATGGTCTGACAGGAAACCAGCCAGACTGCGGTTGGCTGAACCGGCCGGCGCTGAGCCCTTCTCGGCTAGGTGTGAGGAAGAATTAGTGAGATCACCGCCCTGGAGGAATCCTCCTCCGCCAGGAGAAAAGGGGAGGTGAGGGGATGAGGGGATGAGGGGAGGGAGGAGGAAGTGAGGAGTGGAAGAGGAGAAAGGGATGACGAGATGAGGGGATGAGGGGATGAGGGGAGGGAGGAGGAAGTGAGGAGGGGAAGAGGAGAAAGGGAGGAGGAGATGAGGGGATGAGGGGAGGGAGGAGGCAGGTTGAGTCTATTTCAAGCAGTACTTACATAGACACTGACCTGGATGAGACACTACCTAAGAACAAGGCTGTGGATAAAGCCCTTAGTGTTTTACAACATATCACAGCTTGGTCCAAGAGGTTTTTCTGGTTCAGGTTGTAAAGTCAGGACGAACCCCTGGCCCTAGTAATAGTGTTGTGTATTAAGTTGTTGAAGACCGATTCCATTGACGGATTAGAAACGTGATCCATTTACTGCATGGATTAATATGTGATATGTTGGTTTCTACACATCAATGACATATTGACTGCTACTCATGAATGTCAGATATACTATCCCTGTATGAAGTAGAGAGCCTGGCGTCTCTCACTATACACACAGCCAATCAGAGTTACAACCAAATAAACCCATTGGCATCGACGCAAGGTTGGACAGCATTGCTCTTCTTGGTGAATAATGCAGCACATTTAGTGAGAACATAACTGCTTGTGGGATATGGTGGACCATGCAAGCCTCAGCCAGGCCCAGGTCTAATCCACTGTGCTTCCTGCTGCTGCTCCTGCCCAGTGTCAGAGGTTTACTGTCCCATGGCCCTATCCACCAATAGTCACGTCCAATCAGCCCACCAGGTCACACGTGTGTGTGTGTGTGTGTGGGTGCATGTGTGGGTGTGTGTATGGTGGGGTGGTGATTGTGTGTGTGTGTGTGTGTGTGTGTGTGTGTGTGTGTGTGTGTGTGTGTGTGTGTGTGTGTGTGTGTGTGATGTGAATAGGACCACACACATATAGGACACACACACACAAACACACACACACACACACACACACACACACACACACACACATACACACACACACACACACACACACACTGCCCTCTTCTCCTCTTTGGGTCTGCCAACACCTCTTCGCCCTGAGACTCAATTAGGAGCCCCTGGCCGGAAAGCCGCCGACGTCCACTCACTGGGTCCAGACGCTGAGACAAGAACAGGCTCACCAGGCAGTTCCCCTTCTCCCCTTCTCCCCTCTCCCCTCTCCTCTCTACCCCTCTCACCTCCAACCCTCTCCCCTTCTCCCCTCTCCCCTCTCCCCTCTCCCCTTTCCTCTCCACCCCTCTTCACTCCTCCCCTCCTCTCCACTCCAACCCTCTCCACTCCAACCCTCTCCCCTCCACCCCTCTCCCCTCCACCCCTCTTCCCTTCTCCTCTCTCCACTCCAACCCTCCACCCCTCTCCCCTCCACCCCTCTTCCCTTCTCCTCTCTGAATCTCTGACAGCTCTTTGGCAAAATGCAGACAACCAGAGATGTCAGGGCAAGGCAAAAGTGCAATCTGTCGCAACACACTTGGCTGACTGCGGGAGCTGATGCTAGCCTGACACATAGCATCTCTCTTGCTTGCTTTGCTCTGAGCCATGCATGGACATGGCAACATAGAGAGAGGGAAACAGGAGGGGTCTGGGTTTAGTGGAGGACAGTGTATGGACATGGCTACATAGAGAGAGGGAAAAAGGAGGGGTCTGGGTTTAGTGGAGGACAGTGTATGGACATGGCTACATAGAGAGAGGGAAACAGGAGGGGTCTGGGTTTAGTGGAGGACAGTGTATGGACATGGCTACATAGAGAGAGGGAAACAGGAGGGGTCTGGGTTTAGTGGAGGACAGTGTATGGACATGGCTACATAGAGAGAGGGAAACAGGAGGGGTCTGGGTTTAGTAGGGGACAGTGTATGGACATGGCTACATAGAGAGAGGGAAAAAGGAGGGGTCTGGGTTTAGTGGAGGACAGTGTATGGACATGGCTACATAGAGAGAGGGAAACAGGAGGGGTCTGGGTTTAGTGGAGGACAGTGTATGGACATGGCTACATAGAGAGAGGGAAACAGGAGGGGTCTGGGTTTAGTGGAGGACAGTGTATGGACATGGCTACATAGAGAGAGGGAAACAGGAGGGGTCTGGGTTTAGTGGAGGACAGTGTATGGACATGGCTACATAGAGAGAGGGAAACAGGAGGGGTCTGGGTTTAGTGGAGGACAGTGTATGGACATGGCTACATAGAGAGAGGGAAACAGGAGGGGTCTGGGTTTAGTGGAGGACAGTGTATGGACATGGCTACATAGAGAGAGGGAAACAGGAGGGGTCTGGGTTTAGTAGGGGACAGTGTATGGACATGGCTACATAGAGAGAGGGAAACAGGAGGGGTCTGGGTTTAGTGGAGGACAGTGTATGGACATGGCTACATAGAGAGAGGGAAACAGGAGGGGTCTGGGTTTAGTGGAGGACAGTGTATGGACATGGCAACATAGAGAGAGGGAAACAGGAGGGGTCTGGGTTTAGTGGAGCACAGTGTATGGACATGGCTACATAGAGAGAGGGAAACAGGAGGGGTCTGGGTTTAGTGGAGGACAGTGTATGGACATGGCTACATAGAGAGAGGGAAACAGGAGGGGTCTGGGTTTAGTAGGGGACAGTGTATGGACATGGCTACATAGAGAGAGGGAAACAGGAGGGGTCTGGGTTTAGTGGAGGACAGTGTATGGACATGGCTACATAGAGAGAGGGAAACAGGAGGGGTCTGGGTTTAGTGGAGGACAGTGTATGGACATGGCTACATAGAGAGAGGGAAACAGGAGGGGTCTGGGTTTAGTAGGGGACAGTGTATGGACATGGCAACATAGAGAGAGGGAAACAGGAGGGGTCTGGGTTTAGTGGAGGACAGTGTATGGACATGGCTACATAGAGAGAGGGAAACAGGAGGGGTCTGGGTTTAGTGGAGGACAGTGTATGGACATGGCTACATAGAGAGAGGGAAACAGGAGGGGTCTGGGTTTAGTGGAGGACAGTGTATGGACATGGCTACATAGAGAGAGGGAAACAGGAGGGGTCTGGGTTTAGTAGGGGACAGTGTATGGACATGGCTACATAGAGAGAGGGAAACAGGAGGGGTCTGGGTTTAGTGGAGGACAGTGTATGGACATGGCTACATAGAGAGAGGGAAACAGGAGGGGTCTGGGTTTAGTGGAGGACAGTGTATGGACATGGCTACATAGAGAGAGGGAAACAGGAGGGGTCTGGGTTTAGTAGGGGACAGTGTATGGACATGGCTACATAGAGAGAGGGAAACAGGAGGGGTCTGGGTTTAGTGGAGGACAGTGTATGGACATGGCTACATAGAGAGAGGGAAACAGGAGGGGTCTGGGTTTAGTGGAGGACAGTGTATGGACATGGCAACATAGAGAGAGGGAAACAGGAGGGGTCTGGGTTTAGTGGAGCACAGTGTATGGACATGGCTACATAGAGAGAGGGAAACAGGAGGGGTCTGGGTTTAGTGGAGGACAGTGTATGGACATGGCTACATAGAGAGAGGGAAACAGGAGGGGTCTGGGTTTAGTAGGGGACAGTGTATGGACATGGCTACATAGAGAGAGGGAAACAGGAGGGGTCTGGGTTTAGTGGAGGACAGTGTATGGACATGGCTACATAGAGAGAGGGAAACAGGAGGGGTCTGGGTTTAGTGGAGGACAGTGTATGGACATGGCTACATAGAGAGAGGGAAACAGGAGGGGTCTGGGTTTAGTAGGGGACAGTGTATGGACATGGCAACATAGAGAGAGGGAAACAGGAGGGGTCTGGGTTTAGTGGAGGACAGTGTATGGACATGGCTACATAGAGAGAGGGAAACAGGAGGGGTCTGGGTTTAGTGGAGGACAGTGTATGGACATGGCTACATAGAGAGAGGGAAACAGGAGGGGTCTGGGTTTAGTGGAGGACAGTGTATGGACATGGCTACATAGAGAGAGGGAAACAGGAGGGGTCTGGGTTTAGTAGGGGACAGTGTATGGACATGGCTACATAGAGAGAGGGAAACAGGAGGGGTCTGGGTTTAGTGGAGGACAGTGTATTATATCTGTTGAGCAGGAGGTCCAGAAGCAGAACATGCCCATTGATGCTTTTTCTCTGCTGTTGCTGCTCTGCTGCTGGACTCATGAGCCAATGAGAAAACGTGTCGTCTCGACTTCTACCCAACGAGAGAACGTGATTGGACGCTGATTAAAAACAGATGGGTGATCTATCTTAATTTTCAGATTGAAAATAGATTTGAAATCCTTCCTGATTGCTGCAGGACACAGTCATTTTTCTATTGATTTATAAAAAAAACATATTTCAGGTCCTGGATTTACTCTGAGATCGACTAAACAACTTCAATGGCATAGTTAGTTAATTTCATGGCATAGTACCAACACAACTAACAGCAGCTAATACGCAGAATCACTGAATAACTACCGACTGCAAGATTGTCCATAACATATTCCCTGGGGTCAAATGACAGCTCTTCCCCCCATAAAAACAGTTTATATTTAGGATAGTGTCCTGCTGAATGGCCCAGGGCACCCCATTAACCTCTGACCTCTGACTTGGCACTAAGCTACTGGTGGTTTACAGCTGTGAGTTTCACGCTGGGGTCAGACGTTGGTTCAAATCAGATTTGAAGCTATTTCAAATATTTTATTAATATTTTATATATTTTATTTTATATAAATATCAGTGCTTGATTGAACTTGCCTGGCTTAACGGACAGACAGAATACTCCCAACAATGTAAACACTCTCTGCTAATCCCGGCAAGCCAGCAATATACGTTATTTGAATGATTTCAAACTCTATCCGAACCCAGGTCTGGTTAAGGTGGGTAGAAGCTCTTTCATGAAGTTTGAATCCAAGCAGGAAAACAAGTAGGCAGCCAGTACGATTCCCAGACGAATTTAGTGATGTTTAAATGTTGTGTGAATCGTCTGTCCATCAGCAAGCTCATTAAGATATTAATAGACGAAATGATTCATACCAGAATAATACATCAGGGTTTTATATTATTGCTGTTATACCCATGTAGTATCACTGAAATTACACAATCCAGCCACTCAACTACATTTCTACGTAAATACAAAGTATTTTCTAAAGTATCATGTAACAACAATGTTCTTATCACAGCATTAAAACGTAAGTAGGAGCAACTTCTTTGTGTATAATGTAGATAAGAAAATGAGATAGAAAAGATTCCATAATGAATAATCTTATCTACTTTTTCAGCCTTCCCTTTGTGAAAGAGTTTGTGAAGGATCAGTTTGTTAATCCAACCAGGAAGGAACAGCTGTTGAAGAAGAGGTGCTTTGAGAGGGCGCGACACTTCTGTGACAAGTGAGACTGTAGTGTTGGAGTGTCACCAGTCACCTGATCTCACCTGAAAACACGACAGGAGTGTGTCAAGTGTTACTAAGGGCTCCATTCAGTCTGTATGGCAGAAGCATTACAGATTCCTCAATGGAAATGTGAAGGTCATTTCTATTTGAGGGACATGCACAGCGTTAGCCATGAATGTATGTCTCTGCTACGGCTGGAACATTGTCTTTACATTTCAATCACGCTCTAAGAGTTGAATAATGCCCTTAGCTGTGACCTTCTGACGTGAAATCTCCCTCTTTTCACCACTCTTGAACGTGGTCCTTTTCTCTACATCTGAGTGAATTCCCATCACATTCCTTCTCCTTCAGGCTATCTCAAACAATTGACAAGGAAACAAACATGTCCTGACAATTTTTTTTGTAGAAGACAAACAAAATCAGTGTCCAATCCTGAAAGATAGAACACTGGCAAACTGGTACACTTCTACTTCCTCATTCCCAATGTCTTTAATTGGTTGCTGGTGTTTGACACGGAGGTGACAGGTGTTTGTATTTCTCTTCCTGAACCCCACCCAAGGTTTATTTAGGTTTTCACACCCTGGAAACATCCACCAAACCACCACCCCAGCCCAGCTCAGCTCTTGTCCTTCAGCAGAGGCAAGGCGTTGCATGTGTGACTCACATCTCATCACTATCTGTGTGTGTGTGTGTGTGTGTGTGTGTGTGTGTGTGTGTGTGTGTGTGTGTGTGTGTGTGTGTGTGTGTGTGTGTGTCTGACAGTCAGTCCCAGTTACAGTGTAGTATTGTACTGAGTGGGCAGATCAGACAGTCAGTCCCAGTTACAGTGTAGTATTGTACTGAGTGGGCTGATCAGACAGTCAGTCCCAGTTACAGTGTAGTATTGTACTGAGTGGGCTGATCAGACAGTCAGTCCCAGTTACAGTGTAGTATTGAACTGAGTGGGCTGATCAGTCAGTCCCAGTTGCAGTGTAGTATTGTACTGAGTGGGCTGATCAGACAGTCAGTCCCAGTTACAGTGTAGTATTGTACTGAGTGGGCTGATCAGACAGTCAGTCCCAGTTACAGTGTAGTATTGTACTGAGTGGGCTGATCAGACAGTCAGTCCCAGTTACAGTGTAGTATTGAACTGAGTGGGCTGATCAGATTGGCAGTCCCATCTATTTTGTGAAGTGCACCAGGCCCTCCTGCAGAAAAGCACCCCCACAACACGATGTTGCCACCCCCGTGCTTCACGGTTGGGATGGTGTTCTTCGGCTTGCAAGCCTCCCCCTTTTTCCTCCAAACATAACGATGGTCATTATGGCCAAACAGTTCAACTTTTATTTCATCAGATGGAAGTCAATGGTGAAGCAAGAGCTAGAGGTGAAGGAGTGAGAGTAAGTGGAGGAAGAGGAAGACGAGGAAGGACAGTTGTCTCAGATGAGATCACGACCACAATGGTTGACCATGTGCTCAAATATGGATTGAGTATGAGGGAGGCTGGGCAAAGAGTTCAGCCCAACCTGTCATCCGAACATTCAGAAATGACAACCGGTAAGTTACCTACCATCTACACTATGCTCTTTATGTATGTATACTGTAGTATACTGCAGTCTGACATATCAGTAGGCCTATGTTACTCAGTGATTGTTGGCCAATGTTACAGTAATGTCATTTCACATTGAAAAAAATAGATTATTTTAGCTTGATGTAACCAATCACATCATATTTGTGGATCATTTGCAGAACAGAGAGATGACCAGGCCATGGTAGAAGACACAGTTCACACCAGAACAGAGATGACCAGGCCATGGTAGAAGACACAGTTCACACCAGAACAGAGAGATGACCAGGCCATGGTAGAAGACACAGTTCACACCAGAACAGAGAGATGACCAGGCCATGGTAGAAGACACAGTTCACACCAGAACAGAGAGATGACCAGGCCATGGTAGAAGACACAGTTCACACCAGAACAGAGAGATGACCAGGCCATGGTGGAAGACACAGTTCACACCAGAACAGAGAGATGACCAGGCCATGGTAGAAGACACAGTTCACACCAGAACAGAGAGATGACCAGGCCATGGTAGAAGACACAGTTCACACCAGAACTGAGAGATGACCAGGCCATGATGGAAGACACAGTTCACACCAGAACTGAGAGATGGCCAGGCCATGGTGGAAGACACCGGCTGTTCACACCAGAACAGGAGACCACTATTGTGAACATGGTGGTGGCAAACAACACCATTAGACTACGATAAATCCAGAACCACATAATTGCAGACAACACAATATTCAATAATGTTCACCAGGTGGGCTTGTCTACATTGGATCGTGTATTACAGCGGTACCGCATCCGGATAGAACGGGTCTACGGGGTGTCATTTGAGCGAGATTCAGAGAGAGTTAAAGAACAGCGCTATGAATATGTGCAAGTAAGTACGATACTGTGAATGTACTATCATATCAGCACTGTATAGATACATTACAGTACTGTAATCCAGTGCATTGTGCCTCACCATATTGACTGCTCTAGGTCTATGTCACATATTGTCTTGTCTGTTTCAGAGAGGCTTGGAACTGGATGCCGCTGCAATTCAGCATGTTTATATTTACATTGATGAGGTTGGCTACAACTTAGCCAAAAGAAGGGACGGAACATTATCGGCCACCGTGCCATTGTGAATGTCCCTGGACAGCGTGGAGGGAATATCACCATGTGCGCAGATGTTAGCCAGCAAGGCGTCCTCCATCCCCATGCCAACCTTGGTCCCTACAACACCGCCCTTCTCATCACACTCCTCGACACACTACATGGCATCCTCATTCCAGCCGAGCAGAAGGGTGGACCAGAGCAGCCCAGGTATGTTGTCATCTGGGACAATGTGAGTTTCCACCAGGCTGCTCTGGTCCACAACTGGTTCATCGACTACCCACAATTTATGTTTCTATACCTCCCACCATATTCCCCATTCCCAAACCCAATTGAATAGTTTTTTTCAGCATGTCGATGGAAGGTGTATGACCGCCAACCCCTCCCAAGCGTGCCTCTTCTCCAGCCAATGGAGGAAGCATGTGGTGAAGTTGATGTGGGGGCTTTCAGCGGCTGGATCCGTCACTCCAGAAGATCATTTTCTCGGCTGTTTATCCAGGAAGAACATGGCTTGTGATGTAGATGAGGTGCTGTTTATCCAGGAAGAACATGGCTTGTGATGTAGATGAGGTGCTGTTTATCCAGGAAGAACATGGCTAGTGATGTAGATGAGGTGCTGTTTAGCCAGGAAGAACATGGCTTGTGATGTAGATAAGGTGCTGTTTATCCAGGAAGAATATGGCTTGTGATGTAGATGAGGTGCTGCTTATCCAGGAAGAACATGGCTTGTGATGTAGATGAGGTGCTGTTTATCCAGGAAGAACATGTCTTGTGATGTAGATGAGGTGCTGTTTATCCAGGAAGAACATGGCTTGTGATGTAGATGAGGTGCTGTTTATCCAGGAAGAACATGGCTTGTGATGTAGATGAGGTGCTGCTTATCCAGGAAGAACATGGCTTGTGATGTAGATGAGGTGCTGTTTATCCAGGAAGAACATGGCTTGTGATGTAGATGAGGTGCTGTTTAGCCAGGAAGAACATGGCTTGTGATGTAGATGAGGTGCTGTTTATCCAGGAAGAACGTGGCTTGTGATGTAGATGAGGTGCTGTTTATCCAGGAAGAACATGTCTTGTGATGTAGATGAGGTGCTGTTTATCCAGGAAGAACGTGGCTTGTGATGTAGATGAGGTGCTGTTTATCCAGGAAGAACATGGCTTGTGATGTAGATGAGGTGCTATTTATCCAGGAAGAACATGGCTTGTGATGTAGATGAGGTGCTGTGGTCAGATCAAAATAGGAAGCAGGAAGCAGCCTAATGTCTTTTTTCTTACATTTTGCATTTGTTTTTGTTTTTTTGTGTTTAGAGTTTTGAAAGAATGAGCCACGTTCATTTTTTATTTTTGTACTGAAAACTCTTCATCTTACTGAATGTTTTTCCTGGTTTTCTCCTGTTGGGTGTGGGAAGTGTTACATACAAAACACAAGTGTTCAGAAATACTGCATTTTGGAAATAAATGACAATGTTTTTGTTAATGTTTTGCATTTTTGTGTGTTTATTTGTGTATATTTGAGTAGGTATACATTACTGTAGCATGCTTTTACAACCGACTACAGTGTAACACTGAAAATGCATAAAGCATTAACCTACTGATGGGATATTCCTAGTGTTTTGTGTTGAGCACATCAGTGTGTTGGTTGGTAGACAGAGCTATTCACATGACGCGTGTGTCATTTTGATGCAAAAAAAAACATTTTGGAAAGAGAGAAAACAGTTCTGAATGTGAGTGAGTTTTTGAGGTGAGATTAACAGTTTGGCCAAGATGCATGTTGGTAATGCAGACTGAAGAGTTTTGAAAAAGGGGCTTCAGTATTGACCGATGCTTGTAAGCAATTGAAAAAAAAAACTCAAACTGGAAAGCAATTACTCATATTTTAGCTGTAATTTACAACTCAGCTCATATGAAGTGGAAATGTAAAAACATGCTTTTTATAGGATAAACTGCAGAGAAAATGTCTTGTAATGCATCATACAGCGCAGTGTGGAAACAATTATTTTGTGGCAAGCCCAGCTTTGTTGGCAGTGTGTGTTGGCAGTGTGTGTGTGTGTGTGTGTGTGTGTGTGTGTGTGTGTGTGTGTGTGTGTGTGTGTGTGTGTGTGTGTGTGTGTGTGTGTGGATACACTTCAGCACAAGGGGAATAATTGCCTATGAAACATCACTAAGTTCCCTTTGACAAGTGTGCTGCGCTTCAGCCAAACATCATCTGGACCTAGAGAATCCAAGCACTGCCAGACACATGTATTATGAGTCTCAACCCTCTGCAGCAGAAGGCCTGCCAGGCTGAGTGAGAAAAAACACAGTCAGAACACTACTACAGCTCAACAAAGTGAGTCTGCTACTTCATGTGTGAACGGACTCAAACCCTGGGCCCCTAGGCAGACGGACTGGACTCAAACCCTGGGCCCCTAGGCAGAGGGACTCAAACCCTGGGCCCCTAGGCAGAGGGACTGGACTCAAACCCTGGGCCCCTAGGCAGAGGGACTCAAACCCTGGGCCCCTAGGCAGAGGGACTCAAACCCTGGGCCCCTAGGCAGAGGGACTGGACTCAAACCCTGGGCCCCTAGGCGGAGGGACTGGACTCAAACCCTGGGCCCCTAGGCGGAGGGACTCAAACCCTGGGCCCCTAGGCAGAGGGACTCAAACCCTGGGCCCCTAGGCAGAGGGACTGGACTCAAACCCTGGGCCCCTAGGCAGAGGGACTGGACTCAAACCCGGGTAGCATCTGTGACTATGTTAGCCTGTTAGCCTAAAGCCTAGACGTTCATTCTCATCATGTTGCTCATCACGTGTGGGTCACCAATCACCTCTGTAATACATGACTATTAACCAACTAAAGACAATGTTTGTTTGCCTTTGGACCTAAATGTAACCTTTATTTAATAATGTAATAATGCAGACATAGCTACAATAACACGTATTGATCCTATATAGCTAATAATATGGACCCACTCCATGTGGACTGAGTACAAAACACCACAACCTGTCTAGAGCGTCAGTAAGTTGTGTGTTTTGGTGTGCATGTGCAGTGTCGACAGTGCTCAACACAAACATGTCAGAGAAAAGGAGTCTGGGACAGTAGGTTGGTGGGGATCATACAAACACAAATAAAAGTTATTCCCAAAATACAAGCACAGGATTATAGTCGCCCCAGAGAGGCAGTAAAGCTCATGAAATAAAGTTGACTAACACATAAAGACATAATAAGTATTCCTTTTAGCCATTAACAGGACGGGGTAACTTAACGAGGGGATGCCATGGCCACATCCACACAACAAACCTGATTCTGACACACCAATAGCCATCATGGATATTTATCTGAAGGGCGAGATATACAGTACAGTACCAGTCAAAGGTTTGGACAGCTACTCATTACATTGACAATTTTCTACATTGTTGAATAATAGTGAAGACATCAAAACTATGAAATAACACATTTGGAATCATGTATTAATCAAAAAAGTGTTAAACAAATTCTTCAAAGTAGGCTCCCTTTACCTTGATGACAGTGTTGGCATTCTCTCAACCAGCTTCACCTGGAATGCTTTTCCAACAGTCTTGAAGGAGTTCCCACTAATGCTGAGCACTTGTTGGCTGCTTTTCCTTCACTCTGCGGTCCAACTCATCCCAAACCATCTCAATTGGGTAGAGGTCGGGTGACTTTGGAGGCCAGGTCATCTGATGCAGCACTTGATCACTCTCCTTCTTGGTCAAATAGCCCTTCCACAGCCCTGAGGTGTGTTGGGTCATTGTCCTGTTGAAAAACAAATGAAAGTCCCACTAAGCGCAAACCAGATGGGATGGCCTATCGCTGCAGAATGCTGTGGTAGCCATGCTGGTTAAGTGTGAAATTTTAAATTTTAAATAAATCACAGACAGTGTCACCAGCAAAGCACCCCCGCACCATCATACCCCCTCCTCCATGCTTCACGGTGGGATCCACTCACACATGCGCAGATCATCTATTCACCTACTCTGCGTCTCACAAAGACACGGCAGATGGAACCAAAAATGTCACATTTGGACTCATGACACCAAAGTCAGATTTCCTCCAGTCTAATGTCCATTGCTCGTGTTTCTTGGCCCAAGCAAGTCTCTTCTTCTTATTGGTGTCCTTCGGTAGTGGTTCTTTGCAGCAACTCGACCATGCAAGGCTGATTCACACAGTGTCCTCTTAACAGTTGATGTTGATATGTGCCTGTTACTTGAACTCTGTGAAGCATTTATTTGGGCTGTAATTTGAGGCTGGTAACTCTTATGAACTTATCCTCTGCAGCAGAGGTAACTCTGGGTCTTCCTTTCCTTTGGCAGTCCTCATGAGAGCCAGTTTCATCATAGAGCTTGATGGTTTTTGCTACTGCACTTGAAGAAAAGTTCAAATTTCTTGACATTTTCCAGATTGACAGACCTTCATGTCTTAAAGTAATGATGGATTGTCTTTTCTCTTTGCTTATTTGAGCTGTTCTTGCCATAATATGGACTTGGTCTTTTACCAAATAGGGCTATATTTTTATATAACCCTCACCTTGTCACAACACAACTGATTCACCACAAATTAACTTTTAAAAATGCTGTTAATTGAAATGCATTCCTGGTGACTACCTCGTGAAGCTGGTTCAGAGAATGCCAAGAGTGTGTAAAGCTGTCATCAAGGCAAAGGGTGGCTACTTTGAAGAATCTCAATATAAAATATATTTTGAACACTTTTTTGGTTACTACATTAATCCATATGTGTAATTTCATAGTTTTGATGTCTTTACTATTATTCTACAATGTAGAAAATAGTCAAAATAAATAAAAACCCTTGAATGAGTAGGTGTGTCCAAACTTTCGACTGGTATTGTACATCAGAGATGTATCATGATCTCTATCTGAAGGAATATACACTGTAGAGATGTATCATGATCTCTATCTGAAGGGATATACACTGTAGAGATGTATCATGATCTCTATCTGAAGGAATATACACTGTAGAGATGTATCATGATCTCTATCTGAAGGGATATACACTGTAGAGATGTTTAATAGAGATGTATCATGATCTCTATCTGAAGGAATATACACTGTAGAGATGTATCATGATCTCTATCTGAAGGAATATACACTGTAGAGATGTATCATGATCTCTATCTGAAGGGATATACACTGTAGAGATGTTTAATAGAGATGTATCATGATCTCTATCTGAAGGAATATACACTGTAGAGATGTATCATGATCTCTATCTGAAGGAATATACACTGTAGAGATGTATCATGATCTCTATCTGAAGGAATATACACTGTAGAGATGTATCATGATCTCTATCTGAAGGAATATACACTGTAGAGATGTTTATTAGAGATGTATCATGATCTCTATCTGAAGGAATATACACTGTAGAGATGTATCACGATCTCTATCTGAAGGAATATACACTGTAGAGATGTATCACGATATCTATCTAAAGGAATACACACTGTAGAGATGTATCATGATCTCTATCTGAAGGGAAAGACACTGTAGAGATGTTTAATAGAGATGTATCATGATATCTATCTAAAGGAATATACACTGTAGAGATGTATCACGATCTCTATCTGAAGGAATATACACTGTAGAGATGTTTATTAGAGATGTATCATGATCTCTATCTGAAGGGAAAGACACTGTAGAGATGTTTATTAGAGATCTATCTGAAGGGAAAGACACTGTAGAGATGTTTATTAGAGATCTATCTGAAGGGAAAGACACTATAGAGATGTTTATTAGAGATCTATCTGAAGGGAAAGACACTGTAGAGATGTTTATTAGAGATCTATCTGAAGGGAAAGACACCATAGAAATGTTTATTAGAGATGTTTTTATTTTATCTATATCTAACTAGGCAAGTCAGTATTTTCAATGATGGCCTAGGAACAGTGGGTAAACTTAAATCAGAATGACAGATTTGTACCTTGTCAGCTCAGGGATTTGAACTTGCAACCGTTCGGTTACTAGCCCAATGCTCTAACCACTGGGCTACCCTGCGCCCCTAAATGTAGCATGGATATGACGCCCCTAAATGTAGATGAAGCATGGATATGGTGCCATTAATCTCTAGGTGTGTGTGTGTGTGTGTGTGTGTGTGTGTGTGTGTGTGTGTGTGTGTGTGTGTGTGTGTGTGTGTGTGTGTGTGTGTGTGTGTGTGTGTGTGTGTGTGTGTGTGTGTGTGTGTGTGTGTGTGTGTGTGTGTGTGTGTGTGTGTGCATGCACGTGTGTGTGCGTGTATAAGAGAACTGTCCTTGATTTTAAAGCCTGAGACCAATCTGGTCCCAATTAAACTATTCCAAGCATAGTGGTGTTAAAAGATTTCACTACACTAAAAGATACCTGAGGAGGAGCGCCAAGCTCCGTATTTCTCCGTAACCCAACGCTAATGATGTTGAACTTCTGGTGTGATTGAAGAGTGGAATTTGAAATATACTGTATCAGGTGCTGAAGGTTTCAATGTCGGTTATTGTAGTTTGGTAAAAGTACAGTTCAGCTGCATTGATCAACTCAATACAATGTATTGTAATACATTTTGGAACTGATACACTACTCAGCCACTGAAGTAAGAAGCCTTAATATTTAGTTGTCAGTAATACGACTGGAAAGTTGAGACGACACACACGTCTAAGAGAATAGAGAAGTGGAGACATCTTAGCCATTTTACAAGGCACTGTTATGTTTCCTAGCAAAGAGCGGTGGGGTGGCTACTGTAACTAGTTATGAAGAAGGGACTTATTAATGCCACACAGTTACACAACTTATTTAGCTAGTTAGATCAAGTTGTAAACAATTAGTTAAACAGCATTCCTGCACAACTTTGCTAGTTAACAAAATGTTGTCACGTCACAAACATTACTCTCTAGTCCAGTTGACATTTTGCTGATTGTGACTTATCCTCTTTTCAAGCATATTGGTCTGCATTGCAGTCCCAGACAGGAAGAAATCTGCTCGCAGACAGACAGCAAGCCAGACAGTAAACAGCAAGCAAACTCAAATAAAAACCTATCCAAGAGCAGTCCTGAAGTAAACTTTGATTTCAGTGACTGTGCCATTAAAAGGCAATTGGCGGTGTTGCAAGGTTTGAGATAACATGACAAATTGAAGCTGCTGAGGTAATAAGGGAGGCAGGAGAAAATAGCTACTAAGGTCTGCTCTCTGTTGGGTATAAGTGATTTTGATTGGTTGATGGGGTACGGGAGAGTTGTGGGTAGGGATGGCAAAATAGTACATGCACCAAATGTCTGTGCATGACATGTTGTGTTATGCCCACTGGCTCTGTGTCTGGGGCTCAGAAGTAATAAAGCCTTATTTTTCATGGGTATGTTTGGCCTAATATGTCTCTGTTCACATCTGGCCTCAAAGTCTACTGTATTAGAACAGTAGAATCCTCCCTGGCCCTGTGGCCTCAAAGTACAGAATTTGATTTGATTTGATTAGAACAGCAGAATCCTCCCTGGCCCTGTGGCCTCAAAGTACAGTATTTGATTTGATTTAATTAGAACAGCAGAATCCTCCCTGGCCCTGTGGCCTCAAAGTACAGTATTTGATTTGATTTGATTAGAACAGCAGAATCCTCCCTGGCCCTGTGACCTCAAAGTACATTATTTGATATGATTTGATTAGAACAGCAGAATCCTCCCTGGCCCTGTGGCCTCTACTGTATTTGATTTGATTTGATTGCAACAGCAGAATCCTCCCTGGCCCTGTGGTGTTGACATCAGGGCTGGGTCCTGACTGGGCAGAGTAAGTCATATATTCTCCCTCTTGGCAAGGCTGCAAGCAGTGACCACCCTGTCTGGGGAGAGGGAAGTGGGAACACCCCTCTGGGTGAAAAAAACTTTGCACTGCTTTTAGAAGCTGGGTTCAAATAGTATATACTGTATATATTTTTTTCAAATAGTTAAGATGCACTTGATTGAGCTTGTCTAGCACAATGGAATGAACGGAATAGTCACAATAGAGCAAACCCCACCTCTATGGCACTCCAGGCAGACTCACAGTGTAATGGAGACGCAGGGCGTTAGGAACCAGGTGCAGTTGGAGAGTTGAATATAAATTAACACGTAATGACACAAAAACAAGAGAAGAGTCTGGACATTAGAACATAAACAGAGACAATAACAGGAGGAGGTGGGATGGACAGATGGACATTAGGACATAAACAGAGACAATAACAGGAGGAGGTGGGATGGACAGATGGACATTAGGACATAAACAGAGACAATAACAGGAGGAGGTGGGATGGACAGACGGACATTAGAACATAAACAGAGACAATAACAGGAGGAGGTGGGATGGACAGACGGACATTAGGACATAAACAGAGACAATAACAGGAGGAGGTGGGATGGACAGACGGACATTAGAACATAAACAGAGACAATAACAGGAGGAGGTGGGATGGACAGACGGACATTAGGACATAAACAGAGATAATAACAGGAGGAGGTGGGATGGACAGACGGACATTAGGACATAAACAGAGACAATAACAGGAGGAGGTGGGATGGACAGACGGACATTAGGACATAAACAGAGACAATAACAGGAGGAGGTGGGATGGACAGACAGACATTAGGACATAAACAGAGACAATAACAGGAGGAGGTGGGATGGACAGACGGCCATTAAGACATAAACAGAGACAATAACAGGAGGAGGTGGGATGGACAGACGGACATTAGGACATAAACAGAGACAATAACAGGAGGAGGTGGGATGGACAGACGGACATTAGGACATAAACAGAGACAATAACAGGAGGAGGTGGGATGGACAGACAGACATTAGGACATAAACAGAGACAATAACAGGAGGAGGTGGGATGGACAGACGGACATTAGGACATAAACAGAGACAATAACAGGAGGAGGTGGGATGGACAGACGGACATTAGGACATAAACAGAGACAATAACAGGAGGAGGTGGGATGGAGGAGGTGGGTGGAGGAGGTGGGATGGACAGACGGACATTAGGACATAAACAGAGACAATAACAGGAGGAGGTGGGATGGACAGACGGACATTAGGACATAAACAGAGACAATAACAGGAGGAGGTGGGATGGACAGACGGACATTAGGACATAAACAGAGACAATAACAGGAGGAGGTGGGATGGACAGACGGACATTAGGACATAAACAGAGACAATAACAGGAGGAGGTGGGATGGACAGACGGACATTAGGACATAAACAGAGACAATAACAGGAGGAGGTGGGATGGACAGACAGACATTAGGACATAAACAGAGACAATAACAGGAGGAGGTGGGATGGACAGACGGACATTAGGACATAAACAGAGACAATAACAGGAGGAGGTGGGATGGACAGACGGACATTAGGACATAAACAGAGACAATAACAGGAGGAGGTGGGATGGAGGAGGTGGGTGGAGGAGGTGGGATGGACAGATGGACATTAGGACATAAAAAGAAACAATAACAGGAGGAGGTGGGATGGACAGACGGACATTAGGAATGATGATCATTAATCCTTCAGGCTTCAGAACACCTGTCTAATCAAAGTCTGGGTTTATACTACAAGATAGAGTTCCGCGTTCTCTTTGTCGCCTACAAACACACACACACACACACACGCATGCACGCACGCACACACACACACACACACACAAATGCCAAACACAAACACAACACACACAAACACACACACACACACACACACGCACACACACACAAATGCCAAACACACACACACACACACTCATAAATGCCAAACACACACACAACACACACACACACACACACACACAAATACCAAACACACACAAACACACACCAACACACACAAACACACACACACACACACAAATGCCAAACGCAAACACACACACAAACACACACACACACAAACACACACACAACACACACACACACACACACACACACACACACACACACACAAATGCCAAACACACACACACACAAACACAAACATACACACACACACACACACAAATGCCAAACACACACAAACACACACACATACACTTACAGTGCATTTGGAAAGTATTCACATCCTTTTCCCACATTTTGTTGCATTACATCTTTATTCTAAAACGTATTGAATATTTTTTCCCCTCATCAATCTACACACAACACCCCATAATGACAAAGCGAAAACAGCTTTTTAGAAAAGTTTGTACATTTATATATAAAAAAAAAAAACTGAAATACCTTATACTTAATACAGTAAGTATTCAGACCCTTTGCTATGAGACTCGAAATTGAGCTCAGATGCCTCCTGTTTCCATTGATCATCCTTGAGATGTTTCTACAACTTGATTGGAGTCCACCTGTGGAAAATTTAATTGATTGGACATGATTTGGAAAGGCACAGACCTGTCTATGCAAGGTCCCACAGTTGATAGTGCATGTCAGAGCAAAAACCAAGCCATGAGGTCAAAGGAATTGTCCGTAGGGCTCCGAGACAGGACTGTGTCGAGGCACAGATCTGGGGAAGGGTACCAACAAAATTCTGCAGCATTCAAGATCCCCAAGAACACAGTGGCCTCCATCATTCTTAAATGGAAGGAGTTTGGAACCACCAAGACTAGAGCTGTTCGCTCGGCCAAACTGAGCAATCAGTGGAGAAGGGCCTTGGTCAGGGAGGTGACCAAAAACCCAATGGTCACTCTGACAGAGCTCCAGAATTGCTCTGTGGAGATGGGGGAACCTTCCAGAAGGACAACCAACTCCACAGCACTCCAACAATCAGGCCTTTATGGTAGAGTGGCCAGACGTACAGTTTGACAGCCCGCTTGGAGTTTAACAAAAATCACCTAAATGACTCTCAGGCCATGAGAAACAATCTTCTCTGGTCTGATGAAAGAAAGACTGAACTCTTTGGCCTGAATGCCAAGCATCACGTCTAGAGTAAATGCCAAGCATCACGTCTGGAGTAAATCTGGCACCATCCCTATGCGGAAGTATGGTGGTGGCAGCATCATGCTGTGGGGATGTTTTTTAGCGGTAGGGACTGGGAGACTAGTCAGGATCGAGGGAAAGATGAATGCAGGAAAGTACAGAGAGATCCTTAATGAAAATCTGCTCCAGAGCATTTAGGACCTCAGACTGGGGTGAAGGTTCACCTTCCAACAAGACAACAACCATAAGAACACAGCCAAGAAAACGGAGGAGTGGCTTCGGGACAAGTCTCTGAATGTCCTTGAGTGGCCCAGCCAGAGCCTGAACTTGAACCCGATCTAACATCTCTGGAGAGACCTGAAAATAGCTGTACAGCAACACTGACAGTGCTTGAGAGGATCTGCAAAGAAGAATGGGAGAAACTCCCCAAATACAGGGTTTCTGGAAACCAGTTTTTGCTTTGTCATTATGGGGTATTGTGTGGTGATTGATGAGGAAAAAAACAATTGAATACATTTTAGAATAAGGCTATAATGTAACAAAATGTGGAAAAAGTCAAGGGTTCTGAATACTTTCCAAATGCACTGTACACACATACCACCCTCACACCTCCCAACACATCCCTCTCCCATCATCCTCCATCCTTGTCCTGCTCCCTAACTGGTTTCCTCAGTGTTTTTGGCAGGTACAGCTGGCACAGTGTGGTGACTAGGATGTCAGTGTCCAGCGTGTCTGTTTGACACGTAATTGCAACGGTTCCAAATTGCAATCCCCGCTGTGACAGTACAAATATGCAGACTTTGCCAAATACAGACAGACTATACAGACAGACTATACAGACAGACTATACAGACAGACTATACAGACAGACTATTCTGACATTCACAGTACTATTCATCATTTCTGCCTGACCAATCTCAGAAATGGTCTCAGAAATGCTAAGTTGTACTGGTTTTGCCAGTAATCATATCATGCAGTGACAGGGATTCATGTACAGTGCTTACCCGCTAACTGACTCCTAGGTTGAATACTAACAAACATCATATTCAGTAATGTCTCAAGTTGAAATCTTTTCCATATTATGTCGTGACCTGTGCCACCAAATGTACGTCTGTGTGTTGTAAAACATCTGTTTCTCCCAGGGATTGTCTTCACATCTGCAAATGGTAGAAAGTGACTGAGAGCCTTAGAGTGGAGATACAGTATGTAAGGGTGTTGGGTTGGGTTGTGTGTGTGTGTGTGTGTGTGTGTGTGTGTGTGTGTGTGTGTGTGTGTGTGTGTGTGTGTGTGTGTGTGTGTGTGTGTGTGTGTGTGTGTGTGCGTGGGTGGGTGGGTATATATGCATGACAAGGCAGATCGCTCAAGTGTGACTTCGAAATTGGACATCTATCCACATCCTGAGGACGTTGGGAAATGTCTTCGAAACCGGCCACTTGGGGGCAACAGTAAGCGCTATTACCATCAAGGTTTTGCCAGGGCGTTAAAGACGGGATGATGGACGGGCGTAATCTCATGACTCTGGATCAGAAGGTTGCGTGTTTGACCACAGTGGTGGACACAATTTTTTCGTCAATTTTCTTACCCTATCCCAAACGTAATCCTTACCTTAACCATTCAGAATGAGTGTCTAAACGTAATGTTTTAACCCTATCCAAAACATTAACCTTGGAGCTACTTTTGAGATTTGACGTTTGGATAAACGTTGATCAACGTCTAATTCTGCAGTGAGACTGTGAGAGCTTGTTGATATGACAGGTTTGAAGACCCTTTCCCACATACATAAGGACACTGTTGGCTGGCGTGAGGGAAGCCACAGATGGGTGAGGTCATCATGACCTCGCCGCCGCCCCGCCACCGCCGAGGTCTGGTCCTGACGTGTGAACGCAGACTTCTCAAACTGTCGCCCAACTGACAGGACCAACCCCAGTATTTAGAGAGGCCTTGGTATCCCCCCATATACATTTACAGCCACACCACACGCACACACATATACCTATAGACGGACACACACACACACACACATGCGCACTACCACACACACATATGCACACAAACACACATGCACGCACACACATATACCTATAGACGGACACACACACACACACACACATACTTTGGGCCGCAGCCCAGTTGTCAGCCCAGCCAGCAATCAACCTCACCCATGATTAACACTAGGGATCGGATCCAGCAGAGATGTGGCTAAAGTACCCAGCAGCTTCATCGGTGCCTCATCGGTGTCATGTCACTTCCAGAGCAGTGTAACGGAGGTCTTGTTTTCATACTGCTCATGCATGGCTTCAACAGGGCGGAGGGAAGGTTGTGTGGTGGTGGTGTGCATGCATGCGTGCTTGTGTGATGTGTGTGTGTGTGTGTGTGTGTGTGTGTGTGTGTGTGTGTGTGTGTGTGTGTGTGTGTGTGTGTGTGTGTGTGTGTGTGTGTGTGCGTGTGCGTGTGTGTGTGTGTGTGTGTGTGTGTGTGGGTGGTAAAGAGTCCCTCAACCATGTTGGAATTCATATTTCTCTTAGCTCCTCGTTTGGTTCCGAGAATTGCTGGATGCCAGTAGAATACTGTAAACGCACTACATTAGCCTCTGGTTGATTAATATTTATAAGTACCTTATATAAAGAAAAGAAAATGGTTGTATAGCAAAAATAATCTCATTTTTCAAACTAACCATATCATTGAGTGTATGTTCATTTATCTTTCTCATGACATTCGCTGAAACCTAAAAACATAACATTTGGATAGGAGTTCCCGCACTGTGGGCTGTGGTCCACGAGTCAATAGAAGGGTCTTAGCATACAGCTCATCAGTCTTTGTCCCAAACGGCACCCTATTCCCTATGTACTGTAGTGCACTACATTTGACCAGGGCCCATAGGGGTAGTGCAGGAGATGGGTATTACAGTGCAATATGGGACTCAACATAAATGTCCATAAGACAGAGGTTGAGAATCAATATATTAACCACACACGATCTGTAGTAGCGTTATGATCTACTTGATCTACTTGGATTATCTACTTAATCGCTTTAAGGCACAATCCTGCTGTTTTGTTTCAGCTCAATGGCAGCTCTAATACCTGGTTTGGTATAAGACTGAGAGACCGGGCTGGGGAAATGTTACCACTCTCAAATTAATATCGGGCTGCAGCTGCAAGGACTGACAATCCATGAAATCAACATGGTTGAGGTTGAGAAAAATCTATCAGTGACTCTGATTGGACCACAGATCGCCATCAGCTCTTTCTGATTGGCCTAAAGAAGCAAACACTTTCAGTTTTCCTTGGCCGAAGTCCTATCCTCTAGAGGAGTCCTTATGGAGAAAGGCGTCAGTGGAGTGAAGTGGCGCCGAAAAAACACAAAGTCAAATAAACCAAATGTTTTAAAAGCTTTCACACATATTTATTTTCACATAAATAAAGGCGCAGGTATTACTTCTTCATAATTGAGCCTGTTGACGGTGGGATTCAGAGCTCAGCCAACATAGAGATCCCTTTTTTCATTTGTGTCAATGTAACATTCATGCTGAGCCCCAGAGAGTGCCCGGTTTGAGGAGGTGTGGCTTTCAAAAGTGATAAAAATTAACTAGTGCCTGCCCAAGGAGGTGGCTGTGTATGTCAAGGACTGAGACATTAGCAAGTCACGCATGAAACTGAAACACAGCCAGGCTATAGGAGGGGTTTCCACCGTGAAACTGAAACACAGCCAGGCTATAGGAGAGGTTTCCACCGTGAAACTGAACCACAGCCAGGCTATAGGAGAGGTTTCCACCGTGAAACTCAAACACAGCCAGGCTATAGGAGAGGTTTCCACCGTGAAACTGAAACACAGCCAGGCTATAGGAGAGGTTTCCACCGTGAAACTCAAACACAGCCAGGCTATAGGAGAGGTTTCCACCGTGAAACTGAAACACAGCCAGGCTATAGGAGAGGTTTCCACCGTGAAACTCAAACACAGCCAGGCTATAGGAGAGGTTTCCACCGTGAAACTGAAACACAGCCAGGCTATAGGAGAGGTTTCCACCGTGAAACTGAAACACAGCCAGGCTATAGGAGAGGTCTCCACCGTGAAACTGAAACACAGCCAGGCTATAGGAGAGGTTTCCACCGTGAAACTGAACCACAGCCAGGCTATAGGAGAGGTTTCCACCGTGAAACTGAAACACAGCCAGGCTATAGGAGTGGTTTCCACCGTGAAACTGAAACACAGCCAGGCTATAGGAGGGGTAAGGACATAGAAAAATAATTATTTTAATAACAGGTATGACTCATTTTAAATTGTGTATAAGTAGCGTATAGTTAATTATTAGGTCATATTATTATTATTATTTTATTTTTTAATCATTAACAAACAGTTAAAATGAATCGGTTGTGTTTGGTTCTTGTCAGAAAGTTATATTTTAGATGGTTCGTTCCACCAATTCCGTGTAACTTGGTCAAAAAAAACATTCACCTAATTGTAACATTGTGTCATAAAGAGCATTCTAACAAGTTTGTCCATCTCAAGAGTTTTTTTCTTTACCATAGTAAGTGCCTATTAAGTGCCAAATAAAGTAACAGGGTTGATCGTAACAGGGTTGATGATTTCTTCTTAAATCAGCCATGAATCCCATTTTGACAGGGGGAATGGAAGCTTGTTGTGTGCAACAGGGTGTGGCAATTGAATGCAAGCTTCCCAAAAAAAATGTAATTGTAAATAAATGTCTAGCTTGTCTATTTATGGGTACCAGGATGACGTGTTATGCTCGACCCATTAAGTTTTCCACTACAGAACACCAGAGAATGGCCAAAAAGAGTAGGACCAGCGCACCTACTTTTACTCTATGAGTTGACTATTAGATGTGCAATGTTTGTTTAGAATAAAATATAGAGTTCAGGTCACATCACAGGGTTGACCAAAAAATGAAGGACAGACGTAAACAAATCACTAATTGTCTACTGTAAAACATACCAGGTAGAAGACTACAGTCAAGCTATTTTAAGGGTGTAGGGACAAGTATATGAAGATAAACCAAAATGCAGAGAAAACCATGATAAAGCAGCTGATTGAATCTAGCCTGAAGAGTTGCTCAGTTCCTTACTAGATCTTGTCCCATTCCTATGCATGTGTTTATTAACCAGAGAGTTGATATGGCAGCATGCACAAAGCTACGTTTTGAAAAGCTCAGTAGTGAAAAGCTTTTTTGACCATTTGAAACCTTCACAAATGTTAAATGCTACACAGCGCAGATTGCTCATGAAGCTTTGGAGTTAGCTTACCAGACTGTTGCCCTTTCCAACATAGAAATATGATTCCTAGAAGGAACTAAGATCTCAGACAATGGTAATTTGACTGGAATACTCATGGGGAAGCAACACCCAATATTCCACCAGTCCATTAATCTCAGAATATTGACTTGATTGAACATTTCTATTTTTATTTCAAACACCCTACAGCTCATACCAAAGACTGCCTCCATTATCTGCATTCATAAACTATTTCTGTTGCAAAGCGAGTTAGTTCTCTAGTGTATAGAGGCTCTGACACAGTGACAACATCCGTGAAATCAATAATACTGACAAATCTTACTTTTCAAACACTACCGTGAGTTCACCAAGGCACACTGAAGAATCTTACCTTTCAAAGATGACATACAGTAGCTACAGTATCTGATATCAACTGCGATAATAACCTAATTGACCAGTCTTAGATTCCCATACTCCCTTAGAGAGACTACAGGAAGAGCAGAAGGCAGCCATAACCCCGACAGCTCAAATTCTATCTATTTTTCCAAATTCTGTTGCTCTTTCCACCTCCATTAACCTCCATTAGCCTTTGAGGTAAACTGTACACTTCAGCACTCCACCTGTGTTTTCTCTGATTACGTTACCCTGCATCTTCTGACTGTGATCATTTCACTGGTGAGTAATATCCTGAGGAGTTGTTTTACTTCCTGTTTGGTGACCCAAGAGACCAAGACTTGGGTTACTTCCTGACCCCATGACCTCCATGACCCCTCTTGTGTACCCCTCCACCCTGCCTCAAATAAACTCCCAGGGGGGGGCACCATCTGCACTTTTTTCCACTGAACATTTCACAGAAAATATGTTCAATTATATTGTCAATGTACTTGAATAAGCCTGAAAACTGAAAAGGCATTTTTAACATTTCAAAATGTAAATAGAGGATATCCCTATGGGAAAATAAGGTTGTTTTTTGTTTGTATTTGCTGAAATCTGTTTCAAATGCATTTCATCATGTATACAATACATATTACCAACAAACTTTAAATGTATAAATTCCCTGGGCCTGGCTGTGAACACCCCTTATTAAAGAGACACTGATCTTACTGGTCACTTCACTCAGTGAAGGTGCACTGAAGCCAGGCTGATCCACTTCACATGCAGGTCACAGGTGTAGCTAGGTGTAGCTAGGTGTAGCTAGGTTTTGGGTAACTCTATAGGTTGAATCACGGGACCTAAGCAGCAGAGGGTCACAGGGTTCTTGATAACCTGGTGGTGAGTCAGAGCTGTTTGTCTCTAACCCGGCTGTCGGAGCGTTCACTGTGAGAACTGGGACAAATAGTTGTTGCCTTTGTGTCAATATTATCCACCTCCCACACTTGTGCACGCACATACGCATGCACATACACGGATAGACACACACACACGCACAGCACAGATAGACACACACATACACACAAGCAAACCGTAGACAACTACCCTCCTCGGCCCTGGCCACATAACTGAGTCACCAAGCAAAGTCTACTCCTGTTGAGATACAGTGGGTATACAGGGTAGGATGAAACCGTGGTTAGCACTAATTTTGAAAACATCCCCAGCTACTTTACTTGAGGCTGTGAGTGATCGTCAATCCCATAACCTGACATTAGCTTAGTGACATACTGTAGCTGTGTGTCTTAAAGCAAAAATATACAGGAATTACACATTATCTAAAGAAATTGATTTAGAAAGGGGCACAAGACAGGGATATCTCCTCTCCCCCCTCCAGTTTGCACTGACAATTTAACCAATTGCAGTTATAATTAGACAGGACCCAAACGTAACAGGTATTGGTAAACATTAAACCACATACCTGACCAATATGAAAACGCAGTGCCCCCTTTGCTAAAAAAATATTGTGTGAATACTCAAAATCTCAGGATCTAAAATGAATGTGGAAAAAAAACAAAATAATGGAAATCTGAAAAATGTAACGAATAACTCACGATCTACAGCAATCCTTTAAGTGGACCACAAAAAACATGAAATACTTAGCATGCTTAATACATGACAACAAACCAAAAATATTTTAAGATAACTTTATTCCAATACTCAACAATATGAAAGCAGATCTAATTTAATGTAATAATCTTCCCATAAAACTTACAGGGAGAATATAGCTCTTTAGAATGGCATGGCTGCCACCGTTAAAAAAATGTGGGTAATACCAATTGCATAATTAACAAAATTACAGTTAATGAAAATGTACGCTTATCCAGTATAAGTTATATAGAATTTATTATACAAGAGACAAAATTCACAAATTCTACATCACAACAACAGAGTCATGTCTTAAGTGTAAAACTAATAATGACTCAATAATCCAAGCTTTCTGGGAATACAATAAAGTCCTAAAGTCGTTGGCGGAGCTAGAATGTTGGCTGTCAGAAGTACAGTATTACAATGTAAACAGACTTTTAATCCATATGTCTGCATATTTCAAGACGTGGCATATGGGGGTGTAGTGAGATACCCAAATGGGTTGTACGATTCTCAATCGTTATCTTAAAAAAATGGAAAACTTGGAAATCAATCAATCCGCCATCATTAACACAATGGAAAATCAAATGATGTATTATTTAAAACACCCTACAGTTGATTTACACAATGGTGTTAAGTTGCATAACAAACAATACCATCAAAATATGTCAGTTTAAACTAGAGATATCATTCAGTTAAAGTGCACTGAAGCCTGGCTGATCCACTTCACACGCAGGTCACGGGAGTAGCTAGGTGCAGCTAGGTGTAGCTAGATGCTGGGTAACTCTATAGGTTTAATTACAGGACCTAAGCAGCAGGATAAGAGGGTCACAGCTTCTTGATAACCCGGTGGTGAGTCAGAGCTGTTTGTCTCTTACCCGGCTGTCGGAACGTTCACTTTGAGAACCGGGACAAATAGTTGTCTTTGTGTCAATATTATCCACCTACCACACTTGTGCACACACATGCACACACACACACACACACACACACACATACACACACACACACATACACACAAACCGTAGACAACTACCCTTCTTGGCCCTGGCCGCATAACTGAGTCACCAAGCAAAGTCTACTCCTGTTGAGATACAGTGGGTATACAGGGTAGGATGAAACAGTGGTTCGCACTAAGCATGAAAACATCCCCAGCTACTTTACTTGAGGCTGTGTGTGATCAATTTTACATAACAAAACATACCATCAAAATCTGTCAGTTTATACTAGCGATATCGATTTCTTTGCATTGGTATGCGTCTCAATCCACCGCTTCCACCAGTGTCACACTTCCGCATCTACAGTGAAAGGAGGCAGAGCTAGAATGGTGTTAGTCAGACCATGAGACATCACGAAAATCTGTCTACTCATGTAAATGTCTGTTGTGTCCGGTTTGACCTACAAACTATTATGACCACTCCATGGAAAGGGAATGGAAATAGGAAGGTCGTTTTGTAAATATGCGTAAAAACATATTCAAATACTTCCAGATTTAAAAAATATATATATCTTATGAATTGTTTTGGACTGTCCTATTTTCTGTTTCTGAATGTGTTTTTCAATATGTTTCTATGGGCTTAAGTAGTAAAGGCCAAAATCAAGATTTGATCAAATATTTTTTTTAAATATATTTTTTGATACCTAAAGGGGTCCTAAAATTCTAAATCAAATAGCTAAATGATCCATAGCATGGCCATCTTATAATAATTTCATATGTCAGTTTAGCAACCCCCCCGCCCCCCCTCCCAACATCTTAGACTTTAAAGAAAATATTGAGTGGTGCCGTTTCAAACCATGTGATGCAGGCGCTGGGGTTGGGGGTGTGTGTTAGTGGGTCTAGGCATGGGTGATGCAGGCGCTGGGGTTGGGGGTGTGTGTTAGTGGGTCTAGGCATGGGTGATGCAGGCGCTGGGGTTGGGGGTGTGTGTTAGTGGGTCTAGGCATGGGTGATGCAGGCGCTGGGGTTGGGGGTGTGTGTTAGTGGGTCTAGGCATGGGTGATGCAGGCGCTGGGGTTGGGGGTGTGTGTTAGTGGGTCTAGGCATGGGTGATGCAGGCGCTGGGGTTGGGGGTGTGTGTTAGAGGGTCTAGGCATGGGTGATGCAGGCGCTGGGGTTGGGGGTGTGTGTTAGTGGGTCTAGGCATGGGTGATGCAGGCGCTGGGGTTGGGGGTGTGTTAGTGGGTCTAGGCATGGGTGATGCAGGTGCTGGGGTTGGGGGTGTGTGTTAGTGGGTCTAGGCATGGGTGATGCAGGTGCTGGGGTTGGGGGTGTGTGTTAGTGGGTCTAGGCATGAGTGATGCAGGCGCTGGGGTTGGGGGTGTGTGTTAGTGGGTCTAGGCATGGGTGATGCAGGCGCTGGGGTTGGGGGTGTGTGTTAGTGGGTCTAGGCATGGGTGATGCAGGCGCTGGGGTTGGGGGTGTGTGTTAGTGGGTCTAGGCATGGGTGATGCAGGCGCTGGGGTTGGGGGTGTGTTAGTGGGTCTAGGCATGGGTGATGCAGGCGCTGGGGTTGGGGGTGTGTTAGTGGGTCTAGGCATGGGTGATGCAGGCGCTGGGGTTGGGGGTGTGTGTTAGTGGGTCTAGGCATGGGTGATGCAGGCGCTGGGGTTGGGGGTGTGTTAGTGGGTCTAGGCATGGGTGATGCAGGCGCTGGGGTTGGGGGTGTGTGTTAGTGGGTCTAGGCATGGGTGATGCAGGCGCTGGGGTTGGGGGTGTGTGTTAGTGGGTCTAGGCATGAGTGATGCAGGCGCTGGGGTTGGGGGTGTGTGTTAGTGGGTCTAGGCATGGGTGATGCAGGCGCTGGGGTTGGGGGTGTGTGTTAGTGGGTCTAGGCATGGGTGATGCAGGCGCTGGGGTTGGGGGTGTGTGTTAGTGGGTCTAGGCATGGGTGATGCAGGCGCTGGGGTTGGGGGTGTGTGTTAGTGGGTCTAGGCATGGGTGATGCAGGCGCTGGGGTTGGGGGTGTGTGTTAGTGGGTCTAGGCATGGGTGATGCAGGCGCTGGGGTTGGGGGTGTGTGTTAGTGGGTCTAGGCATGGGTGATGCAGGCGCTGGGGATGGGGGTGTGTGTTAGTGGGTCTAGGCATGGGTGATGCAGGCGCTGGGGTTGGGGGTGTGTGTTAGTGAGTCTAGGCATGGGTGATGCAGGTGCTGGGGTTGGGGGTGTGTGTTAGTGGGTCTAGGCATGGGTGATGCAGGTGCTGGGGTTGGGGGTGTGTGTTAGTGGGTCTAGGCATGAGTGATGCAGGCGCTGGGGTTGGGGGTGTGTGTTAGTGGGTCTAGGCATGGGTGATGCAGGCGCTGGGGTTGGGGGTGTGTGTTAGTGGGTCTAGGCATGGGTGATGCAGGCGCTGGGGTTGGGGGTGTGTGTTAGTGGGTCTAGGCATGGGTGATGCAGGCGCTGGGGTTGGGGGTGTGTTAGTGGGTCTAGGCATGGGTGATGCAGGCGCTGGGGTTGGGGGTGTGTTAGTGGGTCTAGGCATGGGTGATGCAGGCGCTGGGGTTGGGGGTGTGTGTTAGTGGGTCTAGGCATGGGTGATGCAGGCGCTGGGGTTGGGGGTGTGTTAGTGGGTCTAGGCATGGGTGATGCAGGCGCTGGGGTTGGGGGTGTGTGTTAGTGGGTCTAGGCATGGGTGATGCAGGCGCTGGGGTTGGGGGTGTGTGTTAGTGGGTCTAGGCATGAGTGATGCAGGCGCTGGGGTTGGGGGTGTGTGTTAGTGGGTCTAGGCATGGGTGATGCAGGCGCTGGGGTTGGGGGTGTGTGTTAGTGGGTCTAGGCATGGGTGATGCAGGCGCTGGGGTTGGGGGTGTGTGTTAGTGGGTCTAGGCATGGGTGATGCAGGCGCTGGGGTTGGGGGTGTGTGTTAGTGGGTCTAGGCATGGGTGATGCAGGCGCTGGGGATGGGGGTGTGTGTTAGTGGGTCTAGGCATGGGTGATGCAGGCGCTGGGGATGGGGGTGTGTGTTAGTGGGTCTAGGCATGGGTGATGCAGGCGCTGGGGTTGGGGGTGTGTGTTAGTGGGTCTAGGCATGGGTGATGCAGGCGCTGGGGTTGGGGGTGTGTTAGTGGGTCTAGGCATGGGTGATGCAGGCGCTGGGGTTGGGGGTGTGTTAGTGGGTCTAGGCATGGGTGATGCAGGCGCTGGGGTTGGGGGTGTGTGTTAGTGGGTCTAGGCATGGGTGATGCAGGCGCTGGGGTTGGGGGTGTGTTAGTGGGTCTAGGCATGGGTGATGCAGGCGCTGGGGTTGGGGGTGTGTGTTAGTGGGTCTAGGCATGGGTGATGCAGGCGCTGGGGTTGGGGGTGTGTGTTAGTGGGTCTAGGCATGAGTGATGCAGGCGCTGGGGTTGGGGGTGTGTGTTAGTGGGTCTAGGCATGGGTGATGCAGGCGCTGGGGTTGGGGGTGTGTGTTAGTGGGTCTAGGCATGGGTGATGCAGGCGCTGGGGTTGGGGGTGTGTGTTAGTGGGTCTAGGCATGGGTGATGCAGGCGCTGGGGTTGGGGGTGTGTGTTAGTGGGTCTAGGCATGGGTGATGCAGGCGCTGGGGTTGGGGGTGTGTGTTAGTGGGTCTAGGCATGGGTGATGCAGGCGCTGGGGATGGGGGTGTGTGTTAGTGGGTCTAGGCATGGGTGATGCAGGCGCTGGGGATGGGGGTGTGTGTTAGTGGGTCTAGGCATGGGTGATGCAGGCGCTGGGGTTGGGGGTGTGTGTTAGTGGGTCTAGGCATGGGTGATGCAGGCGCTGGGGTTGGGGGTGTGTTAGTGGGTCTAGGCATGGGTGATGCAGGTGCTGGGGTTGGGGGTGTGTTAGTGGGTCTAGGCATGGGTGATGCAGGCGCTGGGGTTGGGGGTGTGTGTTAGTGGGTCTAGGCATGGGTGATGCAGGCGCTGGGGTTGGGGGTGTGTTAGTGGGTCTAGGCATGGGTGATGTAGTTCATGTTTGTATGATGTTGTCGTTTGCACGTGTATGTTTTATATTGTTAATCAAATAAAATCTTACAGAAAAAATCAATAAATAAGAGATAGCTGTGTGAAGAAAGGAATTGTTTGTCACCCAACACAATATCATTCATTAAAGCACAGCGGCACACATTCCTCCAGTCATTGTGACTGTTTGGAGGTAGCTAGTCAGGTATGTGGTGGCCCAGACAGACCCGCAGACAGACAGACAAACACAGACAGACAGGAAAACACACAGACAGACAGGTCCGTAGACAGACAGACAGAGAACTAAGACAACTCCATGGCAGATCATATAAACCAACTACACTCATCTTTCTTTCCTCCCACCGTGCACAGCGCAGTTATAACGCTGCCTGACTCAAATATTGAACCTCAGGAAATCGAGGAGGACAATTTCCTCTGAGTGTAACTTTAGAACGCAGAAGGCCGGGCTCCCGGAATCTCGGGGCCACCACCGCTGTGCTGTCCAGTTAGAGACTGCCTCCCCGCAGTGCCCACACTGACATCGAACTGAAAAACAGGAGAACCCCAAGAGAAGGAGGAGAAAGAGGAGGAGGATGACAGGAGGATGGCAGGAGGAGGAAGGAGACACAGAGCTCCTTACAGCACACTATTGTAGTTGGCACATTTCAACTGAACCTCTCTCTTTCTCGCTCCCGGCTCCAGTTCACTCTGCCTCCGCCACTTTGCAAAGTGATCGTGAGGCATGGACAGAAAGAGGAGGGGGGAAGATGAAGGGAAGAGAGGGAGGAGGGAAGCAACCCCTGTTGTGTGCCATTATTTAAATCTCTGATAAAAATAAGTCCTGTGTACGTACAGTATCAATGACCACTCCATTTCCGAATGATTATGTTTTTCAGCAATCCTTCCAGCAAGTCTGTTTTCAATTGGCAGTGTCTTGCCCCTGTTCAAGTAGCATAATGTAAAATATAAGTATTTGCGCTCTCTGTAGAACAGAAGAAGCTCTTCCAACGGCTGTTAACAGTGTTCTAGGAATACCTAGAGAGTACAAAATGACCCACATTCTAAACTATGAAAACGTATATCCATACACTCTCAATCTTTACACAAGTTGTTTCATAACCTCATCGTTTCTTTTCTTGTTATTTCCTAAATATTCAGACATCGTTTCATTTCATTGTCCTTCCCATTCTGCCCCTGAATGGAATGTATAAAACGTGTCCCTCACAGCACGGTCGTTTGACACTGTCTCACAAGGCCTTGAAGTGTGTCATTGTTCATTTCACCTCTTCTTCCTCCCCAATTGTACTAATTCCATTGTCGCAGTCCGATGCTAAAATTCCTAGTGGTGATGCCTGAAAGGGTTCAATCTGATCGGCAAAACAGCAGATTAATAACATTTTCTGCAACACCTTATAATAACTTTAGAACATTTCAAAATAAGGATAATAAATAAACATAATAAATAAACATAATAAATAAACATAATAAATAAACATAATAAATAAACATAATAAATAATAAATCCTCATTTGAAAAAACATTTTAAAGATTGTTGTGCTTTACAATTAATAAGCATTAAGAACATTTTTGATCATAAACATAGTATAATAATTTATAACATTAATATAAGTTAAAAATCAAGTGTTTCTGTTAACAGCAACAAGTTTCATTGTCACCGACACCCCTGCAGTGCAATATTACATTGAAATTGTCACTCTGTTTAACAGTGGAGAGGAAATTTGTATCCAGAACTAAACCTAGGCCAGTTGTGATGAAGTGAGTATCTACATTAGAACTAAACCTAGACCAGTAGAGAGGAAGTGAGTATCAACATTAGAACTAAACCTAGACCAGTAGAGAGGAAGTGAGTATCTACATTAGAACTAAACCTAGACCAGTAGAGAGGAAGTGAGTATCTACATTAGAACTAAACCTAGACCAGTAGAGAGGAAGTGAGTATCTACATTAGAACTAAACCTAGACCAGTAGAGAGGAAGTGAGTATCTACATTAGAACTAAACCTAAACCCGTAGAGAGGAAGTGAGTATCTACATTAGAACTAAACCTAGACCAGTAGAGAGGAAGTGAGTATCTGCATTAGAACTAAACCTAGACCAGTAGAGAGGAAGTGAGTATCTACATTAGAACTAAACCTAGACCAGTAGAGAGGAAGTGAGTATCTGCATTAAAACTAAACATAGGCCAGTGGATCTGCAGGCTGTCGTGCTGCTAGTATATCCTAGTAGTAGAGAGGCAGGTGCTACACCCTGGAAGGCAATTAGATCTCATCACTCTTTCATTAACCAGGCATTTCAAGTATCACCGTGACTGTGCAGAAAGAAAGACCCTTTCATTGGACACCTAGCCAGCTCTGTGAGCCCTGATGAAAGAACAGGATTAGGTGGGAGAATAAAGGAATGAAGAAAGAGAGAAAAGAAGGAAGGGGTAAAGCAGTTGAACAAAACCATGACATCAGATCCTTGTTATGTATAGTGAAGTGTATCCGTGATAGGGGTATTTATAGGTTACACTGGCAAACATAGTTTGGCCCACACAGTTTCACTTGGGACTTAAAGGGGAAATCTGGGATCCAACTAATCGGACACTGTTTTGGTAAACAGCTGAGGGATGGGGTTGGAGAACATCAAAGACTGATAAATTCACACACAGATCTATGGATTTAAGGACTGACCATCCATGAGATCAAAATTATAGTTTGACCAATGAATTGAAGCTGTACAGTGTTTGTTTACAATTACATTACTTCAAAACAATGGAGTAAAACAAGCTTATGTTTTGGGTTCTGATGGGGTGAAGACAGTTGAACTAAGTTCATGAGGCATTTATATATTATATATTGTTTGTGTATCTATGGCTGTATAGCATTCATTTAAACTAAAAGATGCATGTACCAATCCCAGATTTCCCATTTATAGTGAGTGGTGAGAGCGACTGGTATGAGACTGGTATGAATGATTAACTCAGAGGTAAACAGGACAGTTGGGGAGGGTTTTAAGGAAGTGATTGAAAATAATTCAGCTTGTTTTCAGGTTCTTCATGACACAAGAGGGAAATAAACAGCCATGCTGTTGTCTTCATCAGACAGTGATGCAGACACAGGTGGGTGAGGATGGGGGTTGAGTATTCCCAGAACACTTCAATGAAAGCCTGTGGCTATAGGGATTTACTGCATGAAATACATAGCCTACAGTTGCATTGTAAAATGGGTTTTTGGTGTGCTTGTGTGTCTGGCTGTGGGCGTGTGTGTGTGTGTGTGTGTGTGTGTGTGTGTGTGTGTGTGTGTGTGTGTGTGTGTGTGTGTGTGTGTGTGTGTGTGTGTGTGTGTGTGGGCGTGTGTGTGTGTGTGTGTGTGTGTCTGTGCGTGCGTGCGTGCGTGCGTGCGTGCGTGTGTATGTGTGTTCAGAGAAGTTTCAGGCTGACATAGAGAGCTGTAGAGTGCTGAGTGTCTCTTTGATGTGCCGTGCCATGGAGCTGTGAGAACTGTCTGCAGGGCTGAGTCAGCACAATGCACCAAATAGACAGACACACATAGCAACATGCAGACACATACACCATCACACATACAGAACATACACATGCACACACAGATTCATGCACTTTAACACACACATGCACATGTACGCACACAAACACCCACTCTTAACCTTTCACAGCAGTGGGCTAAGTCAGGGTCACACAGAGTGTTTCTTGGCAGTCTTAAATCTACTTTAAAACAGAAGTATACACCTCACACACATGGTTATGGGTTTAAAAAAGAAGACACCTGCACCATGTCAGATATAGAGTTGAAATGTATTCCATTTTGCATCCCAATATTACACTTTATATACATCATAGAAGACTGAAATATAACAAAACCGTTTGACATTGAAACACATTTTTTTTTTTACATTTCAGGCACATCCACAAACACAAGCAGGCACATCCACAAACACAAGCAGGCACATCCACAAACACAAGCAGGCACATCCACAAACACACGCTCTTAAACCACCCACTTTACTGCCATACCAAACTGCTCAACATGTTCATTCAACACTCGATCAATTGTTCATTTGATTCCAAGCTCAGGTTCCAATAGCCACACTACTATACTAGTGAGTTAGAATGCATGCCCATTGCATTATAATGTATGTGGTGTAGTGTGGATATTGGAAAAGAGGCTGAATACGTCTCTCTCTGCCTGTCATCTGTCTGCCGTTCAGGCCCCGAGTGTGGCAGGGCATTGTCTGAGGACACAAAGACTGTGACAGATGATGTCATAACACGTCGTCAGCACTGCCAGAGGTTAGCCATTGTCATTTAATCATCATTACTGGTTTCAGTGAAATGGCAAGAGAGTGACCTGGCTGTAGAAATCAGACGCTGCTATTGATGATTAGCATTTCACAGTCATTTCAACTGTTGCAGAGCAGAGTTTATTTCACCCAGAGGCATGGAAAGGCCTTACTCATTCATTTACTCACCCACTCTTCAAGGTTCAATTACATGTTTCAGTACTAAAGGGTCAACCATCCAAAAGAGGTTTGCTGTTGGGTACCTGGGTAGTAAATAACTACATTACATATGAATCCATGGACAACATTTTGTATTAGCAAATGACTGTGAGCATTGAGCAAAATAACCATAAGATTTCAACTAGAAGGGAAGCATATTATCCAACGTAAGTTCCAAGTTTACTAGCTAGATCTGTGCTGTTTTTCACAAGCTAGATCTGGGCTGTATTTCACTAGCTAGATCTGTGCTGTTTTTCACTAGCTAGATCTGGGCTGTTTTTCACTAGCTAGATCTGGGCTGTTTTTCACAAGCTAGATCTGGACTGTTTTTCACAAGTTAGATCTGGGCTGTTTTTCACTAGCTAGATCTGGGCTGTATTTCACTAGCTAGATCTGGGCTTTTTTTCACAAGCTAGATCTGGGCTGTTTTTCACAAGCTAGATCTGGGCTGTTTTTCACAAGCTAGATCTGGGCTGTTTTTCACTAGTTAGATCTGGGCTGTCTTTCACAAGCTAGATCTGGGCTGTTTTTCACTAGCTAGATCTGTGCTGTTTTTCACTAGTTAGATCTGGGCTGGTTTTCACTAGCTAGATCTGGGCTGTTTTTCACTAGCTAGATCTGGGCTGTTTTTCACAAGCTAGATCTGGGCTGTTTTTCACTAGCTAGATCTGTGCTGGTTTTCACCAGCTAGATCTGGGCTGTTTTTCACTAGCTAGATCTGGGCTGTATTTCACTAGCTAGATCTGGGCTGTTTTTCACTAGCTAGATCTGTGCTGTTTTTCCTTAACTATAATTGGTCTTTCTTGACAGCAGAAAATCTACTCCTGAAACAAACAGTCTTGTTTCTTGATTACAAAAAGTTGAAGTAAAGGTAGCTATGAGACTTGTGGTTCAGAGATTGCACTATTGCTTGACTTGTGTAAGAGTAGTTCTCACCCACTGTTGGAACCTGTCCAATAGCACTGCAGTTTACTGGTGGAAGTTGGAGCCTGTCCAATGGCAAGTCAGTTTATCTGGAACGATTGGTGCCAGTGTATCGCCGGTTCGACAAGCATTTCCTCTCCCACAGATACCCTATCAATGAGTGCCCAAGGTGTTTCAGTTAACTTGAAGGCAGGAGGGTTGAGATAAGGGCTAGATTACAGTGGCGCTATCCCACAGGGAGGCCAGAGCAGGGGAAGAAATACAAGAAAGTGTGCGGCAGCAATTACCGTAAGGCACAGTCAGAAAGGTGAAGGCCAGGAAACGTTGGCTCTTGAGTCAAAGTATTCTAGAGCTCTAGCTGTGTGTTAGGACGGCAGTGAAACCTGTCTGATCTGGTGAAATCATAGCTGCCATTTGCCAAGGCAGTAACACCCCATGTTGTCACACCCTGACCTTAGAGAGCTTTTATGTCTCTATTTTGGTTTGGTCAAGGTGTGATTTGGGTGGGCATTCTATGTTTTTTTCTATGTTTTTGTATTTCTTTGTTTTGGCCGGGTATGGTTCTCAATCAGGGACTGTTGTCTATCGTTGTCTCTGATTGGGAACCATACTTAGGTAGCTTTTTCCCTCCTATGTTTTGTGGGTAGTAGTTTTCTGTTTAGTGTTCTTCACCTGACAGGACTGTTTGGGTTTCGTGTATTCACGTTGTTATTTTTGTTATAGTGTTCAGTTCAAT
>NC_143034.1:69588870-69633870 GCF_057628025.1 Oncorhynchus mykiss | reverse complement strand
AACTACAGTACATACTAAAACACATCCATCTACAGTACACACTAAAACACATCCAACTACAGTACACACTAAAACACATCCAACTACAGTACACACTAAAACACATCCAACGACAGTACATACTAAAACACACCCAACTACAGTACATACTAAAACACACCCAACTACAGTACATACTAAAACACATCCAACTACAGTACACACTAAAACACATCCAACTACAGTACATACTAAAACACACCCACCTACAGTACACACTAAAACACATCCAACTACAGTACATACTAAAACACATCCAACTACAGTACATACTAAAACACACCCACCTACAGTACACACTAAAACACATCCAACTACAGTACATACTAAAACACACCCAACTACAGTACATACTAAAACACATCCAACTACAGTACATACTAAAACACACCCAACTACAGTACATACTAAAACACATCCAACTACAGTACATACTAAAACACATCCAACTACAGTACATACTAAAACACATCCAACTACAGTACATACTAAAACACACCCAACTACAGTACATACTAAAACACACCCAACTACAGTACATACTAAAACACATCCAACTACAGTACACACTAAAACACATCCAACTACAGTACATACTAAAACACATCCAACTACAGTACATACTAAAACACATCCAACTACAGTACACACTAAAACACATCCAACTACAGTACACACTAAAACACACCCAACTACAGTACATACTAAAACACATCCAACTACAGTGCACACTAAAACACATCCAACTACAGTACATACTAAAACACATCCAACTACAGTACACACACATGCTCAGACACACAAACAAACCCATCTTCAAAAAGAGAGTGCTGGTCAGCTCCAATATTTACAGTGGAATCCGCGAGAGTGAGGAGGGGTGGAAGACATGATTTAGCAGTTTACTCCTAGTGTTTTCCCCACATTTTTTAACACTGTGGCTCGAAGTCAAGCTGAGAAGTTTCCCAAGGCCTACTGGTATCTAAAGGCTGGTAGCCCTGTTTCTTTGTGTTCATGAACGTAGCCCTGTCTTTCTTTTTTGTTAGTTGGTTTCACCTGTGTTAGTTACTCACCTGGTCTCGTCAGCTCCTTATTTAGTTCAGTTCATTCTGTTTGTGCCTTTGTGAGGTATTGTTCATTTTGACTTTACTCAGCCTTTTCCTGGCTCGTTTGTGAGAACCAGTTATAGCCTTCAGTCCTAGTTTTGATTCACCTGCCTGTTTGCCTACCTGTGTATGACCATTGTCTGCCTGTGACCACGATTCCTGCCTTCTGTGAAGGCGAAATAAACACCAGCCGCATTCTGCTTGTGAATCTACACCTTTTTATCCCTGAGAATTCATTACACCTTTTTCTCCCTGAGAATTCATTACACCTTTTTATCCCTGAGAATTCATTACACCTTTTTATCCCTGAGAATTCATTACACCTTTATCTCCCTGAGAATTAATTACACCTTTTTCACCCTGAGTATTCATTACACCTTTTTATCCCTGAGAATTCATTACACCTTTATCTCCCTGAGAATTCATTACACCTTTATCTCCCTGAGTATTCATTACACCTTTTTCTCCCTGAGTATTCATTACACCTTTTTATCCCTGAGTATTCATTACACCTTTTTCTCCCTGAGTATTCATTGCACCTTTTTCTCCCTGAGTATTCATTACACCTTTTTATCCCTGAGAATTCATTACACCTTTTTCTCCCTGAGTATTCATTACACCTTTATCTCCCTGAGTATTCATTACACCTTTTTCTCCCTGAGTATTCATTACACCTTTATCTCCCTGAGTATTCATTACACCTTTTTCTCCCTGAGTATTCATTACACCTTTATCTCCCTGAGTATTCATTACACCTTTTTCTCCCTGAGTATTCATTACACCTTTTTCTCCCTGAGTATTCATTACACCTTTTTATCCCTGAGAATTCATTACACCTTTTTCTCCCTGAGTATTCATTACACCTTTATCTCCCTGAGTATTCATTACACCTTTTTATCCCTGAGAATTCATTACACCTTTTTCTCCCTGAGTATTCATTACACCTTTATCTCCCTGAGTATTCATGACACCTTTATCTCCCTGAGAATTCATTACACCTTTATCTCCCTGAGTATTCATGACACCTTTATCTCCCTGAGAATTCATTACAGGATGTACTGGACCAACTCTACTATCATTGTTATACTAAACACAGACCATAGTGAATTATACCTCATTCAAATATATTCCTCTCTCTCTTGACATTCTGTGAGCATGCCATCACAGAGACATATAGTTCTTGACATTCTGTGAGCATGTCATCACAGAGACATATAGTTATTGACATTCTGTGAGCATGTCATCACAGAGACATATAGTTATTGACATTCTGTGAGCATGTCATCACAGAGACATATAGTTCTTGACATTCTGTGAGCATGTCATCACAGAGACATATAGTTCTTGACATTCTGTGAGCATGTCATCACAGAGACATATAGTTCTTGACATTCTGTGAGCATGTCATCACAGAGACATATAGTTCTTGACATTCTGTGAGCATGCCATCACAGAGACATATAGTTATTGACATTCTGTGAGCATGTCATCACAGAGACATATAGTTCTTGACATTCTGTGAGCATGTCATCACAGAGACATATAGTTCTTGACATTATGTGAGCATGTCATCACAGAGACATATAGTTCTTGACATTCTGTGAGCATGTCATCACAGAGACATATAGTTATTGACATTCTGTGAGGATGTCATCACAGAGACATATAGTTCTTGACATTCTGTGAGCATGTCATCACAGAGACATATAGTTCTTGACATTCTGTGAGCATGTCATCACAGAGACATATAGTTCTTGACATTCTGTGAGCATGTCATCACAGAGACATATAGTTCTTGACATTCTGTGAGCATGTCATCACAGAGACATATAGTTCTTGACATTCTGTGAGCATGTCATCACAGAGACATATAGTTCTTGACATTCTGTGAACATGTCATCACAGAGACATATAGTTCTTGACATTCTGTGAGCATGTCATCACAGAGACATATAGTTCTTGACATTCTGTGAGCATGTCATCACAGAGACATATAGTTCTTGATATTCTGTGAACATGCCATCACAGAGACATATAGTTCTTGACATTCTGTGAGCATGTCATCACAGAGACATATAGTTCTTGACATTCTGTGAGCATGTCATCACAGAGACATATAGTTCTTGACATTCTGTGAGCATGTCATCACAGAGACATATAGTTCTTGACATTCTGTGAGCATGTCATCACAGAGACATATAGTTCTTGACATTCTGTGAGCATGTCATCACAGAGACATATAGTTCTTGACATTCTGTGAGCATGTCATCACAGAGACATATAGTTCTTGACATTCTGTGAGCATGTCATCACAGCGACATATAGTTCTTGACATTCTGTGAGCATGTCATCACAGAGACATATAGTTCTTGACATTCTGTGAGCATGTCATCACAGAGACATATAGTTCTTGACATTCTGTGAGCATGTCATCACAGAGACATATAGTTCTTGACATTCTGTGAACATGTCATCACAGAGACATATAGTTCTTGACATTCTGTGAGCATGCCATCACAGAGACATATAGTTCTGTGAGGAACATGTCCTGTATACGCTGATCTATTTAGTAAGCAGAGGAGTATAATTCCAAATACCTTCCACTTACTGTAGTAATAACCTGGACATGCATTGTGCACATTCTGCAGAAATCACAGTATCACATCTCAACAGTTGAACAAACCTCTCGACAAACAGTGAGGTGTAATGGCTTAAGCCTGCAGTTATTAGAGTCGTATTACCTTGATGAGCTCTGAAATCAGGATAATTATACCTTTTCCAACTGGTGATGAAACAAAAACAACCTAACCCCAAACGTATCTAATTCTCTCCTTATCCCCAACATGTATTTTGGGGGTATAGTGTTTCTGTGGCTTATGTCATCCAGCTTGAGTTGACAGACAGAGGACCTACTTGCTTGGCCGGCACCACTTCCAGTCAGCCAATGAGACGGAGCATTGTAATTACAGGTACGGCTGTCAGGCCAATCAGGGTTGATTTGAATGAAAATGCCAGGTCGTGACCCCTGGAGGTTACGTAGCAACACAGGTGAGGCCGTATCCTGGCACACTGCCCTTTTTTTGGACCAAATACAGTATTGCTGAAGCGAAACCTTCAGATTTTCAATGAGCACTTTAATTTAGTTTGTTTCTATGTATGTTGTTCTGAACCGTGGATCCAGCAAAGTAGTGTTCACACATACAGTAGACCACATTAGAGATTAGTGTTCACACATACAGTAGACCACATTAGAGATTAGTGTTCACACATACAGTAGACCACATTAGAGATTAGTGTTCACACATACAGTAGACCACATTAGAGATTAGTGTTCACACATACAGTAGACCACATTAGAGATTAGTGTTCACACATACAGTAAACCACATTAGAGTTTAGTGTTCACACATACAGTAGACCACATTAGAGTTTAGTGTTCACACATACAGTAGACCACATTAGAGATTAGTGTTCACACATACAGTAAACCACATTAGAGTTTAGTGTTCACACATACAGTAGACCACATTAGAGTTTAGTGTTCACACATACAGTAGACCACATTAGAGATTAGTGTTCACACATACAGTAGACCACATTAGAGATTAGTGTTCACACATACAGTAGACCACATTAGAGATTAGTGTTCACACATACAGTAGACCACATTAGAGATTAGTGTTCACACATACAGTAGACCACATTAGAGTTTAGTGTTCACACATACAGTAGACCACATTAGAGTTTAGTGTTCACACATACAGTAGACCACATTAGAGATTAGTGTTCACACATACAGTAGACCACATTAGAGATTAGTGTTCTCACATACAGTAAACCACATTAGAGTTTAGTGTTCACACATACAGTAGACCACATTAGAGATTAGTGTTCACACATACAGTAGACCACATTAGAGATTAGTGTTCTCACATACAGTAAACCACATTAGAGATTAGTGTTCACACATACAGTAGACCACATTAGAGATTAGTGTTCACACATACAGTAGACCACATTAGAGATTAGTGTTCTCACATACAGTAGACCACATTAGAGATTAGTGTTCACACATACAGTAGACCACATTAGAGTTTAGTGTTCACACATACAGTAGACCACATTAGAGATTAGTGTTCACACATACAGTAGACCACATTAGAGATTAGTGTTCTCACATACAGTAGACCACATTAGAGATTAGTGTTCACACATACAGTAGACCACATTAGAGATTAGTGTTCTCACATACAGTAAACCACATTAGAGATGTATTGTAATGCTATTATTTGGTTGTAATCCAGGAATATGTAAGCAATAGAAACACTGTACATCACAATAACAACTCAAAAAGTAAACACATTATTAGAACTGTGTATTGATACATTGTTATTATCATTATTGTTATTATTATTACTATTATTATTATCATCCATATTACTAACATAATTATTTAAATATCATTACCATCATTGCTTCTGCTGAATTCTAGAGTTTATGATGTCACTAAATAATGTATAACAGCACTGCGTAGTACATCGAAAAAATAACATTCTATTTCAACCTTAAAAATGTGTATGTGGAACTTATATTCGGATTAGGTTTCTAAAATGAAATACCCGGATTAGTGACTGAACCCTCTCTACAAAGCGCCCCTTGTCGCAGACCAAACAAGTTCTGGCGCTCGCCCAACAAGGTTGACCTTACTGCTGGTGACACATTTGTTTCGTTTCATTTAGGCAGCGTTATTTATTTGGGTGGTACCTACTTTTGTGCTTTTCATGTCAATCAAATGTTATAATACAGTTAAAATGTGAAGCAGCTCATGCATTGATTATTTGTGTTATTGATTATTTAACTTGTGTTATTGATTATTTAACTTGTGTTATTATTGATGGTGTTGTTGTTGTAATTAGTATTACCATATAATAATGATCACGACCTAAATATATATTTTATAATTTTTCGAAATCAACATCAGTAAAATCGAAAGTATTGACGAGTAGTCTTGAAAACAACACTTAACATGAGCAAATAATGGAGCAGCGAGAAAGAGAGAGAGAGCAAAGAGAGAGAGAGATAAATCACCTTCAATTGAAACATTTAAATTGAGAGGGAAAGCGCAAGAGAGCGAGAGAGAGAGAGAGAGAAAGAGAGATAGAGAAGAGAGAGAGAGATAAAGTTGATAAACACTATTAGCTGTATGTATTTGCCAATTAACACTATATTATGCCATATAGATACAGTGTCACTTTAACAATTAGTAAAAAATAATTGACTCATTATACAATATGTACGGACGGAGAGAGTGAATTTAGAAGTATCTCTCATTGCGGTTCCTATGTAGCTCTTACTTATGGAACTACAGGCCTATATACCCACAATGACATACATGGTGAGGGCGACCATAATGTTTACTATGATTATAAAGTATTTTCAACATTATTTTATGAAGATGAGCATTCATTTCTAATCATCTATAGGTCTACTCACTGCTGACATTATGGGGACGTCACAGCCCTTCAGTGGAGTTTCTGGACTGTTGTCTCCCCCTATTGGTCAAAATAGACGGTGCTGCTGTGCGGTGGCACCGAGAGCAGTCGATGTTGTGTAACAATCCACATCAAATTACAGAAAGCATTCAGCAGGAGATACCACAAAAACAAGACAGCTATTATGGGTTTTACTGAATTATATTAAGCAGATACTTTATTTTTATGTAGGTTAATAGGCCTGGCCAATTTACATCAGTAAAACAGTTTCTTTGGCTGAATATTTGAGATGCCACATCATGTTCAGTAACTGTACTTCTTCATATGAAATTAGCTAGTCTAGTATCCATTTCAAAACGAAACTCTACATCCTCGTAGATGTATTTTCAAAATGAATTTAGTTTGTTTCTATTGAAAATACAAGTGCTACAATAAATAAAAACAAACAATAAAGTAAGAAAATGTACTTGAATAAGACAATAGAGTTGGTCATGTTTTTATGTTTAATACTTTAATCGAAAGATGGACACATGACAAACTGGTGGTTATACCAGACAATATATATTTGAACATTTGTATATTTCGTTTTTTGAGTAAAATATACCAATAATGAACACAAACAAGTATCTAGGCAATATGACTCTATGATTACATGCTTATAATAAAGGAATAAATTATGAATTATTGAATAAATGAACATTTTCCGACAAAGTAAAAATAATTTAACAAATTAACATATTTTATTTGATGTTATGTCCCTCTCTCTGTTGTTGACTGAAGATTGGGGGGAGCGCAGAGTCAAATTTCGTCTCCGCCTCCTAAAAATGTTCACCCAATCGCTTCCTTCCTGACTTGGACCAGTCTATAAATACAGGCTTCACACTGAAAGTGTATTCATAATTCTCTCATTGATCTTGGAAGTTTGACGCGAACATTAAATTGCGACTTTTTGTCAGAAATTGTTTTATTTCCAAGATAAGTATAAATTAGAGTGCGTTTGCAGCGTGCCTATTCCATCGGGTCGCAAGAAAACGTGCTTTGAATAGGCGACTTTTGAAAGGACTTCACATTAACATTCTGACAGTTTGCAGGAGTGCATCTTTGTCAACCAATTTGCGCAGCGAACTCAGTGACATTCATTGCAGCCCGTGGGCACAGCAGCAGTTGGATTCTAAAGTCTTGATAGGAAGGAATTTTTCCCTCCAAGAGCAATTCATTGCATTAGCTCAGCGGTCATTTTTTTTCGCATGAATCTACTCGACCCCTTCCTGAAGATGACAGACGAACAGGAGAAGTGTTTCTCTGACGCTCCAAGCCCCAGCATGTCTGAGGATTCGGTCGGCTCGCCGTGCCCGTCTGGCTCCGGTTCCGACACCGAGAATACCAGGCCGTCCGATAATCATCTCTTACTGGGTCCAGACGGCGTGCTCGGCGAGTTCAAGAAGGCTGACCAAGACAAGTTCCCTGTATGTATCAGAGATGCGGTGTCTCAGGTGCTGAAGGGTTACGACTGGACCTTGGTGCCCATGCCCGTCCGACTGAACGGCTCCAGCAAAAACAAGCCACATGTCAAGAGACCCATGAACGCGTTCATGGTGTGGGCTCAAGCCGCCCGGAGGAAACTGGCGGACCAGTACCCACATCTCCACAATGCAGAACTCAGCAAAACCCTGGGGAAACTCTGGAGGTAGGTTACAACTCATTATCATCTCTTTTCCCCACAGTTGAGGATATTTTTAATTTGATCAACTAATATTGTGCTATTCACAAATAGCTTCTTAGATAACGATTTAATTAATAGCAGTGTGAATCAGTTATTTGGAAATATGTCTGGTGTATAGCTACATTTGCAATTCAATAGTGTAAATTATGGGCATAAATTCGATTCGAATTTGTAGTTTTCAAATATTGGGCTATAATAATAACATCTTAATAATAATAGTAATAATTACAGTACTTGTTTCAACACTTCGAAAACGTGTAATATAATACGATACTTGTTCCAGATTACTCAACGAAGGCGAGAAGCGTCCGTTCGTAGAGGAGGCTGAACGCTTGAGGGTGCAGCATAAGAAAGATCACCCCGACTACAAGTACCAGCCCAGAAGGAGAAAATCCGTGAAGAACGGGCAGAGCGAGCCAGAGGACGGCGAACAAACCCACATCTCTTCCGGTGACATCTTTAAAGCTCTCCAGCAAGCCGACTCGCCCGCGTCCAGCATGGGAGAAGTGCATTCTCCCAGTGAACATTCAGGTAAGAACAATTCATTCGAACAATTCATTAAATTGTCGTTCTAGATAATACCAGGTTTACTCAAACTTGCTTTTGGTCGATATAATCATGTTATAATATAATCATGTTAAAGTAGAATGGGAATCACTATTATGCCGGTGAAATAAGAGTTATATATATATATATCTTTATATTGTAAATGCCTCTACTATCCTATTCAGAACGTGAATATCAGTGCCTTTAGGGCTCTCATGAACTAACACACATGTCAATGATTTGTGGTTTTTACAAGCCATCATGCAAATCTACCACCTGTCTTTACTCTGCCCACTTATCTCTTCCTCTTTAAAGCACATTAGATAATGGCACCATTCCCTTCATGGCGGGAAACTCAGAAATCTTATCTGCACTTTCTTAATTTCCAAGCATATCTTTATTAGCTCCCTGGTTGCATCATTTGTGTCAATAATATCATGATGGTGTGCAGTGAGATGAACTCTTTGCTTTTCGACCAGCAGGCCAGTCCCAGGGCCCACCTACACCACCGACCACCCCCAAAACAGACCTGGCTGTGGGCAAGGCCGACCTGAAGCGTGAGGGCCGCCCCCTGCAAGAGGGCACGGGCCGCCAGCTCAACATCGACTTCCGAGACGTGGATATCGGCGAGCTGAGCAGCGACGTCATCTCCAACATCGAAGCTTTCGATGTCCATGAGTTCGACCAGTACTTACCGCCCCACGGGCACCCCGGCATGCCTGGCATCAACGGCGCCCAGACGAGCTACACGGGCAGCTACCGCGGCATCAGCTCTAACTCCATTGGCCAGGTGGGTGCTGGAGGCCATGGCTGGATGTCCAAGCAGCAGCAGCAGCCCATCTCCATCCTGAGTGGAGGTGGAGGTACTGGGGGAGAGCAAGGCCAGAGCCAGGGGAGAACCACTCAGATCAAGACGGAGCAGCTGAGCCCCAGTCACTACAGTGAGCAGCAGGGCTCCCCTCCCCAGCATGTCACCTATGGTTCATTCAACCTGCAGCACTACAGTGCCTCATCCTACCCCTCCATTACCCGCACCCAGTATGACTATTCTGATCACCAGGGCGGCGCCAACTCTTATTATAGCCATGCAGGTGCCCAAGGCTCAGGGCTTTATTCCTTCAGCAGCTATATGAGCCCCAGCCAGAGGCCCATGTATACCCCCATCGCCGACCCCACCGGAGTGCCCTCGGTGCCCACCCAGACCCACAGTCCACAGCACTGGGAGCAGCAGCCTGTCTACACACAGCTCTCCAGGCCCTGAGAGTCCAGAAGTTAGAGGTCAGCCCTTAGCACAGACTGTCCCATAAGAACCCATCTCCTACCAGAGACTCTTATCTCCCAGAATCCTCAGGGGCCCACAGGCCTCTACGCCAACACACCCTCCACCGCCAATATAAAAACATTCAAGAACTTTTTCAAAGTAATGAACATTTATTATCTTGGGAACAACGGCTCACGACAGTGCCTTTTTTAACGCTCGGAGTTGTGATTATATTTTTATAGGTATAATGTTAAAAGAAACTCCGTTTTGAAAAGAGGAATCCTCCGTGAGGATATATTTGTTATAAATATTTTAGTATGTACTGTGTATGTGTTCTGAACTGTCTTTTGGTACTATATCTTTCGGGGGATTTATACGTTTAATGAGGAAGAGATGCTTTAGGTGAACAACGTCCTCCGCGGCCTTACTTCTCGCTCATGTATTTTTGTACAGGAGCAGGAAGTCAAAAGAAAATAGTCCCCCTACTCACTGCCTGTCCTCTTTTAATACATTCTGCTTTGATTCTCATGTACATATCTTACTGTAATTGTTTACGAGATCTTATAAGAACTGAGCAAAGTTGGTGTTTAAATAGTTTATGGCCGTGACTTATTATGTGACCATGTCATCAGTGAATTAGACAAATTATCGCTATTTTCTTGTTGCTGCGTTAGCAATTAACACATCAGCGCAAGTTATTGTGTTGGGAATGCTAATAGCATTAGAAAGTGCCATATAGTTACACCAGGGGCCTTACTGACTGTGTTGGTAGATGTGACTGAGAAATGCTTTGAATTGCCTTCATGCCGTTGGTGCCTGTTGAAGCGCAGTAGAGAGACTCTTTACATTAGCGATGCTAGCGCAGCAGTGTAGCCTAGAAACCACAGCTGAGTTCTCACTTCCTGTCTGTGGAGAGATACAGGAAGTGGCCTTTGACCCCCAGCAGTCTCCCTTCCAGTTGTTGTTCCTCTGGCCTCTTATTCCTTACAGTCTTAACATCTAATTTATTCATTAGCAATTAATTTTATTTGAAAAGTAATAACTATTTTGCATTTTATTCCTTTTTAATTCAGCAGCGACTAATTGAGATGAGAAAATATGAACTCTTCTGCAGATGGGTTAGCTGTTTCCATGTGGTACAGATTGTTCTAAGCATCTTTGTTTATTTATAATTTGTAAATGTTTTCAGTTGAAATAGTTATTTTGATGATCTAGTTGTGTACAGATGAATTGTGATCAGACTTGATCTGAAATATGGGAAAAAGAAAAAGCTGGGCGTTGTTTTATTCTGACAGATATGGATATCATGGTTATTGGAGCTGTGGCTGCAGTGTGAAGATGTCTATCATGGTTATTGGAGCTGTGGCTGCAGTGTGAAGATGTCTATCATGGTTATTGGAGCTGTGGCTGCAGTGTGAAGATGTATATCATGGTTATTGGAGCTGTGGCTGCAGTGTGAAGATGTATATCATGGTTATTGGAGCTGTGGCTGCAGTGTGAAGATGTCTATCATGGTTATTGGAGCTGTGGCTGCAGTGTGAAGATGTCTATCATGGTTATTGGAGCTGTGGCTGCAGTGTGAAGATGTATATCATGGTTATTGGAGCTGTGGCTGCAGTGTGAAGATGTCTATCATGGTTATTGGAGCTGTGGCTGCAGTCTTTCTATAGAATCACCAGCATACTTTTTTTGTTTTTGAAAAAAGTTGTGTTCTTTATTCTCTATTCCATATCTTCTCATGTTGGCATCTTTGTAATTCAACTGAATTCTTGTTTTCCTAGGTAAAACACGCCATTGTCTTAAAAGAAGCTTATCTTTTGTATTATATTGTTTGCAATAAAAGAAAACATATTGAAAATAAACTCTATGGTTCTGTTTCAGATATTCAGAGAATGTTATTCTAGATGCAGTATGTACATGCACCCTAGCAGGGGGGTGAACAGTTTTATCCACTACATTTCTGGAAGTCTCTATCATGTCAACTTAGGAACAGTGGGGTTCCTTTATACCCATAATGCAATGCTTTGTAAGGGAAGTCGACCCACGCTGAGAGAAAACAGTAAGATGGAGAAGTCATCTAATGACTCAGAATCACATTAAAAAGGAGGTCAGAACCACTGCAGAACATCAAACAGGAGAAAACACTTAACTTATAAAATAAAGAAACTATCTAAAGTAGAAACAAAACACAAAACAATATTAACATTGTACAACATTGAATCCATGTAAATAGACTAGCCAGTTCCTATGCTATAACCTGTCAACTACGTAGATAATACCACTGTAGAATCAGAATAGACCTGCGTGTGTAACTTCTCAAGGCCAACATTTGACATTCATTTATCATGTAAAATACCCTGATGAAGGAATGTCCAAAAGGTTTTAACAAACTTAACTTTAACCCTTAATCCTAACCTTAACCATAACACTAACCTTAACCCTTACCTTAACCATAAACCTAACCCTAACCCTTACCTTAACCATAACACTAACCTTAACCCTTAAACATTTCCCTAACCGTAACCTTAGCAAGCAGTTGCTTATCAACAGATAGTTTGATAGTATGAGCATCTACAGATGGACCATCCAAATAAAGTGTTACTACAAATGATTTTCAAAGCAAACTTCCATTGTCCTCCCTAGAGTTCCTGAATATGTTTACATTGTCAGCTTGCTCCACTCTTTATGTTCGTACTCCTTGGTTGGTGAGCCAGGGGGCTACTAGCTTCCTTTCATCCTGTCCTGCAGGCTTCCCATACCATGAGGTCACCGGGCCATCAGTCCTACGGCCTATTGGGATGATGTATGTCCACACCCCTTCCCCCACCATGTATACCCCACTGCTTAGAGAAACAAACTGCACATTAAATTCTGTTTATTCATTACCAGCCATAACATAATGGGATTGCGCCACCCTCTATAAATCAATGACAATGTAAACACAATCAGTGGCTAGGTTGGGGAACTTCATGTTGAGAGAATGTTGCTTTCATGTTGAACGTTAGAGGTAGGGTCTCGGGTGACATCTCTGTCCTCACGTCAAGTGGACTGGATCTCTACCACCAACCCACCACTACCTCACTACCTCACTGACTGGCTGTACATACTGGACTGATAGCACTCACCCCCTATTTCATAATACTCTATAATGTATACTGAGATCTGTGGACTCCCTGGCTGATTGCCCAAAGCCGGGTCTCATAGTGTGTTGTAGCCAACTCTTTTATTGTTATCGTACCTTGCAAGCTGACCTGGAACCAGTAATATGCACCGCCTTAGTGTGCCATGAATGAATACTATACTGGTCCTGTATAGGGAACTTTAACTGTGCATCAAAGGTTAGAATAGAGACGTGCCCAAATGTAAAATATAATGCACCAATGACATCAGACAAAAACAGGGGAATTAAACAGTGTCGTACAAGATACCCATCTCACCATGGCCGGCCCAAACAAACCAATCAATCAATCAATCAATCAAACGTATTTATAAAGCCATTTTTACATCAGCCGATGTTACAAAGTGCTATACAGACCACACTGAACTTGACCTTTAAAGGTGTAGAATCCCAGCCCATGTCTGGTGTCTGCAGTGTGGTAATGTAGTAAACAGTAGTGTCTGAGTTGGGGATGGTGGTCTGCTTGACCACCAGCCTGGTTATGTAGAAGTGTTTTTGGTTAACGGGGAGGTTGACAGCTTCCCCTCTTTCCCTCTTCCCCACAGCAGGAGGCAGCAGACTGTGTAAGACCCAGACCCCCTCGTGCCAAGACCCCCAGAGATCCCCTGAGGCACATCCATCACTGCCTCTCTGCAGTGGCCCAGACCAGGAGCAGGGCAGCGGGGTAGGGGGGAATGGGGCTGAGGAGGGCAGGGGGGCTGAGGGGGCAGGGGGCAGAGGTTAGGAGAGAGCAGCCGAGGATGGTCCACTGGAAAGGAGGAAAACCAGGGAGAGAATGGAAGAGTGGTGAGAGAGAGAGAGAGAGAAAGAAGGGGATGAGAAGGAAGAGAGAGGCGAGAGAGAGAGAGAGAGGGAGAGAGAGGGGGGAGATGGGGATAGACACAGATAGAAGAGAAACAGAGGTGGAGAGATTATACAGAGAAACAGTAATTAGTGAATTGAATGTAGTCTGTACTATTGTCATTGAACACAGATGGAACAGTGATTCTTCTACGTATATGGTGTCATACAGGGTTTGGCTTTTCATCTTCTTCCAGTCCTGACCTCACACCTTTTTTTCACCTTTTCTCTAAAACAGCACAGAGAGAAGGAAAGAATACGTGAGAGAGGACTAATGTCCAAGACATCTGAGAAAATCATCAACACACACTCCTACCATGTGTGTGTGTGTGTGTGTGTGTGTGTGTGTGTGCGGCATGCATGTGTGTGTGTGTGAAACAGGATCGCACACAGTCATGCAGAAATGTGCACAGAAATATCCACAGTCCCTGGTCATTACAATACTGTGGGCTGTAACAGAGGCCCTGGTCATTACAATACTGTGGGCTGTAACAGAGTCCATGGTCATTAAAATACTGTGGGCTGTAACAGAGTCCCTGGTCATTACAATACTGTGGGCTGTACAGAGTCCCTGATCATTACAATACTGTGGGCTGTAACAGAGTCCCTGGTCATTACAATACTGTGGGCTGTAACAGAGTCCCTGATCATTACAATACTGTGGGTTGTAACAGAGTCCCTGGTCATTACAATACTGTGGGCTGTAACAGAGTCCCTGGTCATTACAATACTGTGGGCTGTAACAGAGTCCCTGGTCATTACAATACTGTGGGCTGTAACAGAGTCCCTGGTCATTACAATACTGTGGGCTGTAACAGAGGGTGCTGCTCACCCTGAAATAAAACTAGGGCAGTGACCATGGGCCACTTTCACAGGATTTCATCAGATTAGTGTGTCATGTGCCGTAACAGCCTAATAGCCCAGACCCAAGCAGGAAATGACATCAGACTGCGAGGCTTTCCCTTCTTGCTGCTAGCATGGCTGTGACTCATTGAAGGGGCACTGCCATGGCCACATTGGAGCCTCACCCAGTAGTAGACAAACAGAGTAAGGGACATAACCCATCAGCTTCACAACAGCCGTCCACAAGGAAGTGCAATGAATACGTAATACAAGGAAATATATTCACGATCCAGGGCGATGTTTCCGCCAAGGTACAGATCTAGGATCAGCTTCCCCTTGCCCAAGCCTTACATTAACCCTTAGTGGGGATGATGCAAAACTGATCCAAGATCAGCGTCTAAGGGAAACTTCTCCATACACCCACATTCACAGGGGCAAAGGAGGACAACAATAGTTGTAATGAAGGAAATAGAAACATTGGGGATCAATCAATCTCAATCAATTACATTTATGAATCCCTTTTTACATAAGCAGTTGTGACTGTGCTTTACTGTGACAGTAGAGATGATAGAATGTTGAAAATAGATTGGAAGAATCGCCTCAAACATACTGTTACAGGAATAATCCTGAGAATAATAAATACATTCATGGCTTTACATTAACCTATGATGAGCTTCCCTCAAGCATTTTGTCAGCTCAGCCATGGTAGTGTGTGTGTGTGTGTGTGTGTGTGTGTGTGTGTGTGTGTGTGTGTGTGTGTGTGTGTGTGTGTGTGTGTGTGTGTGTGTGTGTGTGTGTGTGTGTGTGTGTGTGTGAGAGAGAGAGAGAGAGAGAGAGAGACATGCATGTCTACAGCAGCAGCTTAGTCCACTTAGTCCAGTTTGTCAATATGTACAGTATGGATGCGGTCCCAGTGCTACCCCTGAAAAGCAGGATTGGGCTGATGAATGTTCCTGAGGAGGATCGGAAACAAGAGCACATTTTTCTCCCTCTCTTCATTGTCCAGGCAGGCATCTCTCTGCCTCTCCATGGGCAGTTTTCCCAGAACGAGCCCATTAATATTCTACAGGGACGCCTGACCCTTCCGAACCCAATGGGTGGTATTTCTGAGGACAACAAGGAAGAGGGAAAGAAAGGATCCAAATCTGGCCAATCACCCTTGGAGACTGAATGACAATAAAATATGAAAAACAAAGTGACATGAGACTAAACAAGACAGACAGTACAGATTGTGGGGTGGCTGGGTGTATGTTTGTGTGTGTGCACATGTGTTTGCATGTCTTTAATGGAAGTGCTGAACATGAAAGAGGAAAACACTACTGATATTCTGCTTTTGTTTTGGAGTAGTGTGTGTTGCATATTCATTACACTGCACAATGGATGAAATGAAAAACAACAGGAACTTAGAAGCTCTCATTCTGAAACATGCTTGGGGGTCAAAACACTGAAAATACAAACTTTTTTTGATGACAACTTCAACATCTATTTCACAATTCCCCATAGTGTCTCATCGTTATTCATTTCTTTAACAGCAAGTATTCTTTTTAATCGCTGTCTAGTACACTACAGTCAATGTTTCAAGCTAAAACGTTAGCTTCCTAATTCTCAACATTTTCTCTTTTCCTATCAAGCCATCTTCTCCCATTTGGACTGAACACAAGGGACAGTTTCAATTGACCCCCCCCCCATCTAGGTTACTTTTCAATGGCCAGCTACTCCATAAAAGACTGGCTAAAACCAACACACAGCCCCTGGAGGAAACTCTATCTAAATCACAGTGATCAAATAGTCCTTAGTTCAACCCCGCAGCACACACACACACACACACACACACACACACACACACACACACACACACACACACACACACACACACACACACACACACACACACACAAACACACACACACACACACACACAAACACACACACACACAAACACACACACACACAAACACACACACACACACACACGCACGCACGCACGCACGCACGCACGCACGCACACACACACACACACACACACACACACACACACACACACACACACACACACACAAACACACACACACACACACACACACGCACGCACGCACGCACACACACACACTCACACAACCAGAAGCCAGCACTGGCTGGCCAGTCATGAGGTGCGTTGCCAAGGGAACAATACCCTCAAGTTGAAAACTTGCTGCATCTGGTGATTAGTATTATGGTGAGAGTGGATGACAAACTAGACTTACCTCAAGTCTACCATGTGATTAGTATTATGGTGGGAGTGAATGACAAACTAGACTTACCTCAAGTCTACCATGTGATTAGTATTATGGTGGGAGTGGATGACAAACTAGACTTACCTCAAGTCTACCATGTGATTAGTATTATGGTGGGAGTGGATGACAAACTAGACTTACCTCAAGTCTACCATGTGATTAGTATTATGGTGGGAGTGAATGACAAACTAGACTTACCTCAAGTCTACCATGTGATTAGTATTATGGTGGGAGTGGATGACAAACTAGACTTACCTCAAGTCTACCATGTGATTAGTATTATGGTGGGAGTGGATGACAAACTAGACTTACCTCAAGTCTACCATGTGATTAGTATTATGGTGGGAGTGAATGACAAACTAGACTTACCTCAAGTCTACCATGTGATTAGTATTATGGTGGGAGTGGATGACAAACTAGACTTACCTCAAGTCTACCATGTGATTAGTATTATGGTGGGAGTGGATGACAAACTAGACTTACCTCAAGTCTACCATGTGATTAGTATTATGGTGAGAGTGAATGACAAACTAGACTTACCTCAAGTCTACCATGTGATTAGTATTATGGTGGGAGTGGATGACAAACTAGACTTACCTTAAGTCTACCATGTGATTAGTATTATGGTGAGAGTGAATGACAAACTAGACTTACCTCAAGTCTACCATGTGATTAGTATTATGGTGGGAGTGGATGACAAACTAGACTTACCTCAAGTCTACCATGTGATTAGTATTATGGTGGGAGTGGATGACAAACTAGACTTACCTCAAGTCTACCATGTGATTAGTATTATGGTGGGAGTGGATGACAAACTAGACTTACCTCAAGTCTACCATGTGATTAGTATTATGGTGGGAGTGGATGACAAACTAGACTTACCTCAAGTCTACCATGTGATTAGTATTATGGTGGGAGTGGATGACAAACTAGACTTACCTCAAGTCTACCATGTGATTAGTTAAGTTTAGAAAAGTAATTCCAATTGTTTAAAGTTATGGGATCGTTTAGGTAAGAAATGTGATTAGGGTTGATATGGGATTCAAACCGGCAAACTTGACTTGTGTATGGCAACCTGCAAGTCACATCCTCCGTCACCATCTCTATGGTCAGGATTTACACTGATGTTACAAAACATTAAGAACACCTTCCTAATATTGGATGTCCTTTGGGTGGTGGACCATTCTTAATACACACGAGAAACTGTTGAGCGTGAAAAAATGGTACTCATACACAATCCATGTCTCAAGGCTTGAAACTCCTTCTTTAACCTTTCAGCTCCCCTTCATCTACACTGATTGAAGTGGATTTATCAAGTGACATCAATAAGTGATCATAGCTTTCACCTGGATTCCCCTGGTCAGTCTATGTCATGGAAAGAGCAGGTGTTCCTAATGTTTTGTCCACTCAGTGTATAACTACAGTCACATGCTTCGTAAACAAAGGGTGTACACTAACAGTGAAATGCTTTCTTATGGGCCCTTGCTAACAATGCAGAGAGATAAATGATAGCACAACACATAAATACACAATGAGTAATGATAACTTCGCTATGTATACTATTCATACACCAGAACTTGTCACATTCACTGTTGTTCACTATTTTACGATAAGGCAGGCAGACAGCTAGTGTTCTGACACAGCCTTAGACCCATTCTGCATCCCAAATGGCACCCTATTCCCTGTAGGACCTGGTCCAAAGTAGTGCACTACATATGTAGTAGGGTGCCATTGGGGAATCAGGCTCAGGAAGTGCCAGTGTGTCTTTGCCCTCTTAACATCCATCTTGTGCCGCCCTATGAGGAAATGCCCCTGTGCCAAGGGTCCAGGCTAGGCCAGGCCAGTCTACTGGAGGCAGTCAACCCATATTGAGCTCACTGTGTGTGTGTGTGTGTGTGTGTGTGTGTGTGTGTGTGTGTGTGTGTGTGTGTGTGTGTGTGTGTGTGTGTGTGTGTGTGTGCGCGTGCCTGCATATGTATGTATATGTGTGCAAGTGTGTGTGTTTGCTCCCTCCTCCCTGCCTTTGACTCAGGATGTGGAAGGAACCTGGCACAGGCCCCAGGTCAGTGCTGATAAATTATATTACCATAATCTCATTAAGTGTGTCTGAGGGTCTCATGTGCACCAGACCGGCGGCCAGTGTGTGGGAGAGGTGGGTGGTTGGGAGTGGGGTGGAGCATGGTGGTGGAGGTAGTGGCTAAAACACACACACAAACACAAACAACACACCCACCCATGCACACACACGCACACACACAACTGTCTGCATTTAGACACAGATAAATCATCATTCTCCTATTGATCAACAGGTTTGACCTAACAGAAGGGACAGATTTCTCACAGTACGCTGCAGTAGCAGTTGGAGGCTGATTTACTGTGCTGTACTTTTAACATAGAACAAGATGTTATTCCTCATGCCTGTGTCTCATTTGAATAGACTGTAAGATTACAATACCTGATATGAAAGATTTGCGATACAATCAACATATTACAGAACTTATATAAAAGCATAGGAAAGCCTCAATGGCCACAGGAACTGTCTGAACTTCAATAATTCCTGTAATTCAACCCAGGAATAGCTGATAGATGACTGAGCTGTAAATAATAGAAGATTCTGTTTCTTATCCCTGTTATTCTTCCTTGTTCTAAGGAGAATTCTTTACAATAGTAATTCAATTTTGTGGATTTTCCATCCATCTTTCCATTTGGCTCCATCTGTTGAAAAGAGAAAGTGCACGTCGCAGATTGCACCCTATTCCCTATATAGTGCACTACTTTTGACCAGGACCCATAAGGTGCCATTTGAGAGAAAGTTCCCTCTTGTACTATAGCCTGGTAAGTCTCTGATAACTCTTGTTGTTACCTACTATGTACTATATAGTCTCTGATAACTCTTGTTGTTACCAACTACAGTTGAAGTCGGAAGTTTACATACACTTAGGTTGGAGTCATTAAAACTCGTTTTTCAACCACTCCACACATTTCTTGTAAACAAACTATAGTTTAGGCAAGTCGGTTAGGACACCAACTTTGTGCATGACACAAGTAATTTTTCTAACAATTGTTTACAGACAGATTATTTCACTTCATCACAATTCCAGTGGGTCAGAAGTTTACATACACCAAGTTGACTGTGCCTTTAAGCAGCATGGAAAATTCCAGAAAATTATGTCATGGGTTTAGAAGCTTCTGATAGGCTAATTGACATCATTTGAGTCAATTGGTGGTGTACGTGTGGATGTATTTCAAGGCCTGCATTCAAACTCAGTGCATCTTTGCTTGACATCATGGGAAATCAAAATAAATCAGCCAAGACCTCAGAAAAAAATTCCAAATGGACAATGACCCAAAGCATACTTCCAAAGTTGTGGCAAAATGGCTTAAGGACAACAAAGTCAAGGTATTGGAGTGGCCGTCACAAAGCCCTGACCTTAATACTAACTTCAATACTAAATACTAAACTTCTGACCCACTGGGAATGTGATGAAAGAAATAAAAGCTGAAATAAATCATTCTCTCTACTATTATTCTGATATTTCACATTCTTAAAATAAAGTGGTGATCCTGACTGACCAGAGACAGGGAATTTTTACTAGGACTAAATGTCAGGAATTGAGACAAACTGAGTTTAAATTTGGCTAAGGTGTATGCAAACGTCCGAATTCAACTGTATGTACTATAGATTAATTTGTCTCTGATAAAGCTTGGTGTTACCTATTATGTACTGTAGACTAATTTGTCTCTGATAACTCTTGTCGTTACCTACTATGTACTGTAGACTAATTTGTCTCTGTTAACTCTTGGTGTTACCTACTATGTACTGTAGACTAATTTGTCTCTGATAACTCTTGGTGTTACCTACTATGTACTGTAGACTAATTTGTCTCTGTTAACTCTTGGTGTTACCTACTATGTACTGTAGACTAATTTGTCTCTGATAACTCTTGGTGTTACCTACTATGTACTGTAGACTAATTTGTCTCTGTTAACTCTTGGTGTTATCTACTATGTACTGTAGACTAATTTGTCTCTGATAACTCTTGTCGTTACCTACTATGTACTGTAGACTAATTTGTCTCTGATAACTCTTGGTGTTACCTACTATGTACTGTAGACTAATTTGTCTCTGATAACTCTTGTCGTTACCTACTATGTACTGTAGACTAATTTGTCTCTGATAACTCTTGGTGTTACCTACTATGTACTGTAGACTAATTTGTCTCTGATAACTCTTGGTGTTACCTACTATGTACTGTAGACTAATTTGTCTCTGATAACTCTTGGTGTTACCTACTATGTACTGTAGACTAATTTGTCTCTGATAACTCTTGTCGTTACCTACTATGTACTGTAGACTAATTTGTCTCTGATAACTCTTGGTGTTACCTACTATGTACTGTAGACTAATTTGTCTCTGATAACTCTTGGTGTTACCTACTATGTACTGTAGACTAATTTGTCTCTGATAACTCTTGGTGTTACCTACTATGTACTGTAGACTAATTTGTCTCTAATAACTCTTGGTGTTACCTACTATGTACTGTAGACTAATGTGTCTCTGATAACTCTTGTCGTTACCTACTATGTACTGTAGACTAATGTGTCTCTGATAACTCTTGGTGTTACCTACTATGTACTGTAGACTAATTTGTCTCTGATAACTCTTGGTGTTACCTACTATGTACTGTAGACTAATGTGTCTCTGATAACTCTTGTCGTTACCTACTATGTACTGTAGACTAATTTGTCTCTGATAACTCTTGGTGTTACCGGCTACATCTCGGCCAAACATATCAGTTAACAATACTTTCCCCAAGTGGATAGTTTATTTGTGTTTGTGTGTATCAACATGGCAGTAAAACTGATACCTCCTATTCATTAGATTGAATAGGTGTAAGCTGACCTCTGGTAGTTGATACTTGAGGCATAAATGTAGTTGTATCAAACTGCAGAAGGTTTATCTAATATATATTTGTGGAATGCAGACTGGCATCTATATTAGAATAGGAAAATAGGTGAAATTTAACAGAGTGATAATGTGATGGTTGAAGAGATAGTTCAAAGTTACAATATTACAGTGGTTTCCTTTTACCCTGCAATCAACACTTTGGTTTTGTAAAATAGCCACTGCCAACTAATATTAGTGTAAATTAGCAGTATCTGCTGAGCAGTATCTACTGTCCCTGCACTGCAATAGTGGGATGTGAACACAAGTCTGTGTTTGTACTGGTGGTTATGGAAGGCCATTTCTGTTTGTGTCTTCCTGTATAACACTGGGAGCAACAAAACAAATCGTAAAGTGGTGGCAAAAAAACAACAGCTAAGCTAACTGTGTGTGTGTGTGTGTGTGTGTGTGTGTGTGTGTGTGTGTATTTGTGTGTATATGTGTGTGTGTGTGTGTGTGTGTGTGTGTGTGTGTGTGTGTGTGTGTGTGTGTGTGTGTGTGTGTGTGTGTGTGTATTTGTGTGTATTTGTGTATGTGTGTGTGTGTGTGTGTGTGTGTGTGTGTGTGTGTGTGTGTGTGCGTGTGTGTGTGCATACATGTGGGGGTGGGGAGGATTGGATCTCACAGCTACTTCAACATTGAACCAAGCCAATTCCCAGATAATCAGTCTTCTCCTATACAACAATATGTTTAGTTACCCACTTCCTGTCTCTCTCTGTTCCCAATGTTGGACAACCAGGCAGACCAAATCCCCTCAGCAAACAAGTTAATACCTCAACCAAGTGAAGTTGAGGGGCGAATGGAGATTCCTGAGAGATATACTCTCTCTAACCTGGCAGTAAACCAGTCACTCTAGCTCACACTCTGGGGTCTGGTTCCTCTTGGATGCAAAGGAGAACGTGAAGGAAACAAAACATGTTGTAACAAACACAACTTTGTCTTTATGTCTCGAATCACTGCAAAAGTAACAAACACAACTTTGCCTTTCTGTCTCGAATCACTGCAAAAGTAACAAACACAACTTTGTCTTTCTGTCTCGTATCGCTGCAAAAGTAATTCAAATTAAATAAAAATAAAAGTTTTAGTAACTGTCATTCCTTATTTTTCTTCCGTTCCATAAAAATGGGCAACATGGCACAAATTGGCTTCATTTAATTTGCTCTAGGCCATACTCTGTAATGTAATGGGCAGGATATTACATTTAGCCTACAAAAGCTGCATATACTGTATTTACATATATTACATGACACTACATCATATTATGTCCCCCTCCAAGTGTTGTCTTGTTCCCAGCTTCATTCCTACAGTCTCCCAATGAGCTGTGGAACCCATCATGGCTGTGTGTTTAATGACCCAGCAACACAGCTCCTTCTAACTGATGTTCCACCCTGCTGTCACACACACCGCCATGCCTCTGCAAGCCAAGCCTAACCCTGCCGACCGACCGATGACACGCTGTTTCCAGATGCTCTCTTGTTTATCGGGTGGGGGATGTGTTTGTACTGTGTGTGTGCATGTGTGTAAGAAACCATGTTTTGTTTGGAGTTTCGTTTCACACCCCTGTAGTCCTCCTCCTCCTCCCCCTCCTCCTCCTCCTTCTCCTTCTTTTCCTCCTCCTCCTCCTCCTCCTCCTCACCCTCACCCTCATCCTCCCACTCCTCCTCCCCCTCCTCCTCCTCCCCCTCCTCCTCCTCCTTCTCCTTATTTTCCTCCTCCTCCTCCTCCTTCTCCTTCTTTTCCTCCTCCTCCTCCTCCTCCTCCTCACCCTCACCCTCATCCTCCCACTCCTCCTCCCCCTCCTCCTCCTCCTCCTCCTCCTCCTCCTCCTCCTCCTTATTTTCCTCCTCCTCCTCCTCCTCCTCACCCTCACCCCCCCCCTCCCCCTCCTCCTCCTCCTCCTCCACTTGTAAACAGACTTTACTCCAACATGTGTGTCCAGACATGGTTCATCTCTACTATTGCCTCTTCCTCTTGGGAAAGAGCTTAGTGAAATATAGGGCAGAATCTTTACGGTCAATGAGGAGTCTTCACAGGCCCATTTCCACCATGCTAGCTCTGCACACACACACACACAACCATGAACATACACACACACACACACACACACACACACACACGAAAGGGTTAGAATAACAGAAGTTCAGAGGTTCCATCCACATTAAGGTATTCTAGAATTTGACAAAATATCACTTCACTGTAAGAGGCATAAGTGTATACTCACAGTGAGAAAAGAGGCTAATAGGCAGTTATAATTTTCCAAGTGTTGTTTTTACAGAGGCCCTGTCAAATTCATCATGGTTGGCTCACTGGGAGACAATCAGCTTTAGGGCCCAGACTACAGAACGATATCACAGTAGGCTTTTACATTGAGATACAGATGTGGGTTTTTAATTTGACCAGTATTGTCATAGCCATATAATCATGCAGCAACAGGATTTTAATGGTTAGTCCGTAATGTGCTTGATTGGTGCACTCTTAGAAAAAAAGGTGCTATCTAGATCCTAAAAGGTTTTTTGGGGCTGTCCCCATAGGATAACCCTTTGAAGAACTCTTTTTGGTTTCAGGTAGAACCCCTTTGGTTCCATGTAGAACCTTTTTGAGTTCCATGTAGAGCCTTTTACACAAAGGGTTCTACTTAGAACCTAAAATAGTTCTAGGTAGGACATTAGCTGGACAAAAGTAGGCTACATGAAAAGTGCAAAGGCGAGGGGAGTGGGAGGAAGTATTGTTTTCTCTACACCATGCCCCCTTATCATTTTCTCCACAGGTTGCTGAGTGTCTCCAACTCTACCTCAGAAACATCAGGCTGCTGAGTGTCTCCAACTTTACCTCAGAAACATCAGACTGCTGAGTGTCTCCAACTTTACCTCAGAAACATCAGACTGCTGAGTGTCTCCAACTCTACCTCAGAAACATCAGACTGCTGATTGTCTCCAACTCTACCTCAGAAACATCATACTTCTGAGTGTCTCCAACTCTACCTCAGAAACATCAGACTGCTGAGTACATCATACTTCTGAGTGTCTCCAACTCTGCCTCAGAAACATCAGACTGCTGAGTGTCTCCAACTCTACCTCAGTAACATCAGACTACTGAGTGTCTCCAACTCTACCTCAGAAACATCAGACTGCTGATTGTCTCCAACTCTACCTCAGAAACATCATACTTCTGAGTGTCTCCAACTCTACCTCAGAAACATCAGACTACTGAGTGTCTCCAACTCTACCTCAGAAACATCAGAATGCTGAGTGTCTCCAACTCTACCTCAGAAACATCAGCAGTTTTCCCCAGCCTGATCTTCTTGTGCAGAAGGGAACACTTTGAAACACAGTTGCCTCAGAGGGGCTCTCCACGGGACTCTTTAATGAGACTGTAATTGCAGGAGGGGAACATTAAACATTTTTACAGAGTGCCTGTCTCTCATCTCTTTTAGTCGGTTTATCTGTTTGATGGTTACAAATCCTTGGAGATGGGTCCCCATGAGTATTTAGTATGATTTTATCATCAATTATTTTTTAAAGATGCTTATATTAATTTTTTATTTCCCAATTTACAACAGAGGTCCATTCATACCTTCCTACCTGGGCAGACCACCACTGGTCACTTCCATTCTACATTACATACAGTACCTGGGCAGACTGGTCACTTCCATTCTATATTACATACAGTACCTGGGCAGACTGGTCACTTCCATTCTATATTACATACAGTACCTGGGCAGACAGGTCACTTCCATTCTACATTACATACAGTACCTGGGCAGACTGGTCACTTCCATTCTATATTACATACAGTACCTGGGCAGACAGGTCACTTCCATTCTATATTACATACAGTACCTGGGCAGACTGGTCACTTCCATTCTATATTACATACAGTACCTGGGCAGACTGGTCACTTCCATTCTATATTACATACAGTACCTGGGCAGACTGGTCACTTCCATTCTATATTACATACAGTACCTGGGCAGACTGGTCACTTCCATTCTATATTACATACAGTACCTGGGCAGACTGGTCACTTCCATTCTATATTACATACAGTACCTGGGCAGACTGGTCACTTCCATTCTACATTACATGCAGTACCTGGGCAGACTGGTCACTTCCATTCTACATTACATACAGTACCAGTGAACACAAGTGGATTTACAAAGCTCTTTTAAATCTAAAGGCCCTTCTCCCATAAAGCCTCTTATAGGCAGTACCCCTATTCTGTTCCCTCCTGGGACCTTCTCCCCTAAAGCCTCTTATAGGGAGTACCCCTATTCTGTTCCCTCCTGGGACCTTCTCCCCTAAAGCCTCTTATAGGCAGTACCCCTATTCTGTTCCCTCCTGGGACCTTCTCCCCTAAAGCCTCTTATAGGGAGTACCCCTATTCTGTTCCCTCCTGGGACCTTCTCCCCTAAAGCCTCTTATAGGCAGTACCCCTATTCTGTTCCCTCCTGGGACCTTCTCCCCTAAAGCCTCTTATAGGCAGTACCCCTATTCTGTTCCCTCCTGGGACCTTCTCCCCCAAAGCCTCTTATAGGCAGTACTCCTATTCTGTTCCTGCCTGGGACATTCTCCCCTAAATCCTCTTACAGGCAGTACCCCTATTCTGTACCCGCCTGGGGCAGAGAGAGAAAAACACGTAATTAACATCATGACCCAGAGTGCTTTGCAGCAGCAGCTGGGGGAACAGGTGTGTGGAGCGAGAGCACATGTTCAGGTTGATGGGGTCTGCCACATGTTGAACACATAACCCCCCTCCTTTCTTTCTTTCTTTCTTTCTTTCTTTCTTTCTTTCTTTCTTTCTTTCTTTCTTTCGTTCTTTCTTTCTTTCTCTCACTCTGCCTTACTGGGATAGGATCCCTCTTTCTCTTTCTAACAGGGGCTAGAACAGACAGAGGGATGGAGGTAGAGAAATAGAAGGAAACTGAAAGAGAGTGATACAGATAGTTCTTAATTTCCCAATCATGTCTAAACAGAAGAGCATCGAAAAAGAGAGAGAGATGGAGAGAGAGAGAGAGAGAGAGAGAGAGAGAGAGAGAGAGAGAGAGAGAGAGGTAAAAGCAATCAAGGCCTCTCTAACCCTGCGGACCTGTCTGTGTCCATATCAAAACATAGAGAGACAGGCAACCAGGCTAATACATCTGGAGAAATAGACAGAGGGAAAAGTAGACAAGAAGATGCCAGGTGTCTAACAGAGATCATGTAAGATGAGAGGAAAAATATAAATCTCCCACTTTGAGTCCCACAATAAATGAGAGAGGACAGTGTCCAAAGAGGGAGCTAGACCTGTCAGACACTGTAACTAGGGTTGTAGATCTCCCTCTCTCTCTCTCTCTCTCTCTCTCTCTCTCTCTCTCTCTCTCTCTCTCTCAACATGATGATATTCTGTAACGTGCTGTGAAATTCCAGGAGAGATGTCAGTGAGAGTGAAGCCCATGTGGCTGAGTAGGAATCTGGGTTGTCAAGTGAAAGAGTTATGTATCCAAAGCTACAGTATCTCCTATTAGAAGGAATGCAATGTCTGTGAGTCAAGAAAATATCTTTGTTACACTTTTGTAGAATTTGTGCTGTTTTCTGCAAGTTATTTTATTTTCTACATGATTTTATATTTATTTAGAGTAAATTTATATAAATGCTTTCCCTATTATGACATATGTTGGCTTACGTGGTCAACTTGCTGTGAGAAGGGCCAAGGGCCCTTGGAATCAAGCCTCAGAGGAACACCCCTGCCACCCTACCAACCCATTGCCACAGGTTGCCATGGCAACTAGCTGAGTTGGCATGTTTTGGCCTCGCATACAGGCCTGTCTGGCAGCAGCCAATAGGGAGGCCGGGAGAAGCTTTCCTGACCCTGGGAAAAATCAAGCCTCTTCCTGACTGATGATTGCTGTGAAAACTTTGGAATTCTGTCCTGGACATGTCAACAAACATCACAGCGCGGGTCCAGCTATGCAAGTCAGTCATGTGCAAAGATCCAGGGTGCCTGTTCGACACCTTGTTACGCTTTTCTCCTTCCCCAGCCTGTTTTCCTCTCCTCCGTCTATTCCCTCCTTCCTAGATCCCTCCATCCGTGCCCTAACCCTTTGGTCTGAGAAACTGACCTCAAAGCTCTGAGGACCGCTCTAAATTTCACCCCTAACAATCTCAGTGACTCAGCCACATTTGGCCTCCAGATTTTCCATCCCATCTCTCACCATGTGCCCTTGCGTTAAAACCTCTGTTTATTTATTATACAACAAATGTTTTACAATGTGTTATGAGGGTCAGGGTTGGACTGAGAGTGTTATCAGTGTTGTAAGCAGAGGACCACAACACCACTAGTGGCTGTGGTAGCGGGATTAATTCAAACAAACAGCTGTCACAGCTCTGGTTGACTGTTGTCAAAGAGAGAGAGAGAGAGAGAGAGAGAGAGAGAGAGAGAGAGAGAGAGAGAGAGAGAGAGAGAGAGAGAGAGAGAGAGAGATCTACAACCCTAGTTACAGTGTCTGACAGGTCTAGCTCCCTCTTTGGACACTGTGCTCTCTCATTTATTGTGGGAATCTGCCTTTAAGTGAGAGATTTGTATTTCTCTTCTCATCTTACATGATCTCTGTTAGACACCTGGCATCTTCTTGTCTATTTTTCCCTCTGTCTATTTCTCCAGATGTATTAGCCTGGTCGCCTGTTTCTCTATGTTTTTATATGGACACAGACAGAGGAGAGCAGACTTCAAACACAGGCTAAACATCACAGAATATCTTGCTTACAGTCAGAGAGCATGGAGGAGATATGTAAATAGCGTTTTATATCTTCTGTTTGCCTTAAAGTGAGTTGTTCATATATACACTTAATTTGTGGGAACTGTCCCTGTAATGCTGGATTAGCGTTGGACAAACTTCCTCATTAGAAAGGTTTTCTGCACCAGATCCAGGAAGGCCCTGTTGCATATCAATGTCCTACACGAAGAGAGGGAGCATGGAAGAGGAGGAGAAAAGATGGGGCGACAACAATAAGAGAGGAATTAAAGCCCCCCCCCCCCTAAAAACACACTCTCCCAGACCAGTGAAATATGACAGGCCCACGGTGAAGGAAGAAAGCGGGGGCGAAGCGAGGGAAGCCATATTGTAACAATCTTATTCTGTGGTCATTAATCGTATCCTGCTGTTCCAGTCTCCCCGACTGTGTACGCCGAGAGTATGTCAAACGCATTTCCCCTCTCTCGGTGGGCACTCTCAGAACCAGCTCCAGCTCCCTCCACTCCCTCCACTCCCGGCCCCACAAAGACCCAATCCCTGAGAGGCTGAGAGCTCCAAAAGGCAGACAGACAGGCCACGTAATCTCCCCACTGACTCCAGCACCAAGGCAAGGCAGAGCCTGGGCCAGAGAGAGAGACAGACACAGGCCACGTAATCTCCCCACTGACTCCAGCACCAAGGCAAGGCAGAGCCTGGGCCAGAGAGAGAGACAGACAGACACAGGCCACGTAATCTCCCCACTGACTCCAGCACCAAGGCAAGGCAGAGCCTGGGCCAGAGAGAGAGACAGACACAGGCCCACAGGGGGAAGTCCTTCAGCCTGGACTGTGGTGCTTTAGACTGGACCCAGATCGGTCTGGTGTTACAAAAGCCATAGGTGTTGGCAAGACATTCCAAACAGATCTGGGACCAGGCTATTTTTGACTAGGTCTATGAGGAAAAAATATGACAAAATTCTCCTGCATCCAGACATTAAGTGACTGAAATGTTCACTGAAACAACTTTAGAGAAATGTTCCTTTTCGACATGGCCTTGACATTCCACTTTGACTTGAACCCAAATGACAGTAAACTGTCCTTCAGCTAAAATGTATCTTCCCCAGGTCCTCCTTTTCCAACTAAATATCAGATGTAACAAAGTGCAGAACCAGTTAAGGTGTTACTGTGTTGTTATCAGGGACAACACTACCCATGTACATGTCTGAGTCATTGTAGAACTCCAGAAGCTGTGTGTAGTGGTAGGTTGAACCACGCTCACGTGATGAGTAACCTTGTTTGAGACCTGACACTAACGCCTAGGCTTTAGCTTCAGCATGTTAACACAGTCTTGGAAGGAGCAGGAGACCCTGGGTTCCAACCAAAATGGACAACTGGTAACATGAACATCACGTCTTTCATTCTCCCTCTCTCTCCCTTTCCCTCGTTCCCCTCTCTCTCCCTTTCCCTCGTTCCCCTCTCTCTCCCTTTCCCTCGTTCCCCTCTCTCTCCCTTTCCCTCGTTCCCCTCTCTCTCACTTTCCCTCGTTCCCCTCTCTCTCTCTTTCCCTCGTTCCCCTTTCTCTCCCTTTCCCTTGTTCCCCTCTCTCTCCCTTTCCCTCGTTCCCCTCTCTCTCCCTTTCCCTCGTCCCCCTCTCTCTCCCTTTCCCTCGTTCCCCTCTCTCTCCATTTCCCTCGTTCCCCTCTCTCTCACTTTCCCTCGTTCCCCTCTCTCTCCCTTTCCCTCGTTCCCCTCTCTCTCCCTTTCCCTCGTTCCCATCTCTCCCCTTTCCCTCGTTCTCCTCTCTCTCCCTTTCCCTCGTTCCCCTCTCTCCCCTTTCCCTCGTTCCCCTCTCTCCCCTTTCCCTCATTCCCCTCTCTCCCTTTCCCTCGTTCCCCTCTCTCTCCTTTTCCCTCGTTCCCCTCTCTCCCTTTCCCTCGTTCCCCTCTCTCTCCCTTTCCCTCGTTCCCCTCTCTCTCCCTTTCCCTCGTTCCCCTCTCCCCCTTTCCCTCGTTCCCCTCTCTCTCCCTTTCCCGCGTTCCCCTCTCTCTCTCTTTCCCTCGTTCCCCTCTCTCTCCCTTTCCCTCGTTCCCCTCTCTCCCCCTTTCTCTGTCTTCCCTATTTCCCCCACTCTCCCTCTGTCCTCACTCTCTCCTTCTGTCCTCCCTGTCTCTTTCCCCCTCCTGCTATGACCTCTCCTCATTAGGGAAGTGATGATGTTACCCTCTCTGTTTCATCAGGCGCCCTCATTTGTCATTGTGAGTGACAAGTGCCGGGGTGGGCTGGCTGGCTGACTGACAGGAATATTTTGTGTTTATTTAACCTTTATTTATCCAGGCAGTCTCATTGAGATAACATCTATTTTTCAAAAGAGACCTGGTTCAACTAAGACAATATCAGGGGGGACCGAAGTTTCAGACAAATCTCAGACATAATCTCAGACCTACCCTAAACTTAACCTTTATCCTAACTGTTATTCTAAACCTAACCCTTACCGTAACCTTTATTCTAAACCTAACCCTAACCGTAACCTTTATTCTAAACCTAACCCTAACCGTAACCTTTATTCTAAACCTAACCCTAACAGTAACCTTTATTCTAAACCTAACCCTAACCTTTATTCTAAACCTAACCCTAACCTTTATTCTAAACTTAACCCTAACCCTAACCTTTATTCTAAACCTAACCCTAACCCTAACCTTTATTCTAAACCTAACCCTAACCTTTATTCTAAACCTAACCCTAACCTTTATTCTAAACCTAACCCTAACCTTTATTCTAAACCTAACCCTAACCCTAACCTTTATTCTAAACCTAACCCTAACCCTAACCTTTATTCTAAACCTAACCCTAACCTTTATTCTAAACCTAACCCTAACCTTTATTCTAAACCTAACCCTAACCTTTATTCTAAACCTAACCCTAACCTTTATTCTAAACCTAACCCTTACCGTAACCTTAGCAAGCAGTTGCTTATCAACAGATTTTGTTGATACTATAACCATGTAGATCATCTATATGGGACTACCCTGAGACCTCAGGTTTCATCACCAGGACGCTGAAAAAGGAGGGATGATATTAAAGTAGACTTTTTAACATTTGTGCGACATCTCAGCGTATAAAACAGCGGAATCATTCAACAGTGTTCATGGGGCGGCAGGTAGCCTAGTGGTTAGAGACAGGTAGCCTAGTGGTTAGAGACAGGTAGCCTAGTGGTTAGAGACAGGTAGCCTAGTGGTTAGAGACAGGTAGCCTAGTGGTTAGAGACATGTAGCCTAGTGGTTAGAGGCAGGTAGCCTAGTGGTTACAGGCAGGTAGCCTAGTGGTTAGAGACAGGTAGCCTAGTGGTTAGAGGCAGGTAGCCTAGTGGTTAGAGACAGGTAGCCTAGTGGTTAGAGACAGGTAGCCTGGTGGTTAGAGACAGGTAGCCTAGTGGTTAGAGACAGGTAGCCTAGTGGTTAGAGACAGGTAGCCTAGTGGTTAGAGACAGGTAGCCTGGTGGTTAGAGACAGGTAGCCTAGTGGTTAGAGACAGGTAGCCTAGTGGTTAGAGACAGGTAGCCTAGTGGTTAGAGACAGGTAGCCTAGTGGTTAGAGACAGGTAGCCTAGTGGTTAGAGACAGGTAGCCTAGTGGTTAGAGACAGGTAGCCTAGTGGTTAGAGGCAGGTAGCCTAGTGGTTAGAGGCAGGTAGCCTAGTGGTTACAGGCAGGTAGCCTAGTGGTTAGAGACAGGTAGCCTATTGGTTAGAGACAGGTAGCCTAGTGGTTAGAGACAGGTAGCCTAGCGGTTAGAGACAGGTAGCCTAGCAGTTAGAGGCAGGTAGCCTAGCGGTTAGAGACAGGTAGCCTAGTGGTTAGAGACAGGTAGCCTAGTGGTTAGAGACAGGTAGCCTAGTGGTTAGAGACAGATAGCCTAGCGGTTAGAGACAGGTAGCCTAGCGGTTAGAGACAGGTAGCCTAGCGGTTAGAGGCAGGTAGCCTAGCGGTTAGAGACAGGTAGCCTAGCGGTTAGAGACAGATAGCCTAGCGGTTAGAGACAGGTAGCCTAGCGGTTAGAGACAGGTAGCCTAGCGGTTAGAGGCAGGTAGCCTAGCGGTTAGAGACAGGTAGCCTAGTGGTTAGAGACAGGTAGCCTAGTGGTTAGAGACAGGTAGCCTAGTGGTTAGAGGCAGGTAGCCTAGTAGTTAGAGACAGGTAGCTTAGTGGTTAAAGCGTTGGACCTGTAACTGAAAGGTTGCAAGATTGAATCCCCATTGTGAAAATCTGCCATTCTGCCCCTGAACAAGGCAGTCAACCCACTGTTCCTAGGCTGTCATTGAAAATAAGAATTAGTTTGAAACTGACTTGCCTAGTTAAATAAAGGTAAAATAAATCTATCTATTTTCATGGGTAACATTATAATATGTTAGATAGAGCAACAAGCACAGAGAAAGAACAACAAACTCACACACTCATCCTCATAAAGCAACACGATGTGATTAGTTCAAAACCCATAGAAGTGTTAGAGCCGTCCAGTCATGACAGAGTTCTTGACCCATGATCCTCCACGGCCCATGCTGTGAGGACTGCCCATCAACGGGACAGGAGAGGGTGATTGATTGGGTCCCCCTCTGGAGAGCTTGGGTCAGCTGGATGTCCTGGTGAGCCCTCCCCATCCATCACAGCACACGGGCACAGAGAAGGTTTCCTCCAGATGGGCAACATTGTTCAGAGCTCAGCCCTGGAGGATGGAAGACGCCTTGGAGAAGAAGAGTCTGTCCACCATATCACTAACAGGAGACCTGGAGAAGAAGAGAAGAAGAGTCTGTCCACCGTAGTACTAACAGGAGACCTGGAGAAGAAGAGTCTGTCCACCGTATTACTAACAGGAGACCTGGAGAAGAAGAGAAGAAGAGTCTGTCCACCGTAGTACTAACAGGAGACCTGGAGAAGAAGAGTCTGTCCACCATATTACTAACAAACAGGAGACCTGGAGAAGAAGAGTCTATCCACCGTATTACTAACAGGAGACCTGGAGAAGAAGAGTCTGTCCACCATATTACTAACAGGAGACCTGGAGAAGAAGAGAAGAAGAGTCTGTCCACCATAGTACTAACAGGAGACCTGGAGAAGAAGAGTCTGTCCACCATATTACTAACAGGAGACCTGGAGAAGAAGAGTCTGTCCAACATATTACTAACAGGAGACCTGGAGAAGAAGAGTCTGTCCACCATATTACTAACAGGAGACCTGGAGAAGAAGAGTCTGTCCACCTTATTACTAACAGGAGACCTGGAGAAGAAGAGTCTGTCCACCATATTACTAACAGGAGACCTGGAGAAGAAGAGTCTGTCCACCAGATTACTAACAGGAGACCTGGAGAAGAAGAGAAGAAGAGTCTGTCCACCATATTACTAACAGGAGACCTGGAGAAGAAGAGTCTGTCCACCATATTACTAACAAACAGGAGACCTGGAGAAGAAGAGTCTATCCACCGTATTACTAACAGGAGACCTGGAGAAGAAGAGTCTGTCCACCATATTACTAACAGGAGACCTGGAGAAGAAGAGTGTGTCCACCATATTACTAACAGGAGACCTGGAGAAGAAGAGTCTGTCCACCATATTACTAACAGGAGACATGGAGAAGAAGAGTCTGTCCACAATATTACTAACAGGAGACCTGGAGAAGAAGAGTCTGTCCACCATATTACTAACAGGAGACCTGGAGAAGAAGAGTCTGTCCACCATATTACTAAAAGGAGACCTGGAGAAGAAGAGTCTGTCCACCTTATTACTAACAGGAGACCTGGAGAAGAAGAGTCTGTCCACCATATTACTAACAGGAGACCTGGAGAAGAAGAGTCTGTCCACCATATTACTAACAGGAGACCTGGAGAAGAAGAGTCTGTCCACCATATTACTAACAGGAGACCTGGAGAAGAAGAGTCTGTCCACCATATTACTAACAGGAGACCTGGAGAAGAAGAGTCTGTCCACCATATTACTAACAGGAGACCTGGAGAAGAAGAGTCTGTCCACCATATTACTAACAGGAGACCTGGAGAAGAAGAGTCTGTCCACCATATTACTAACAGGAGACCTGGAGAAGAAGAGTCTGTCCACCATATTACTAACAGGAGACCTGGAGAAGAAGAGTCTGTCCACCATATTACTAACAGGAGACCTGGAGAAGAAGAGTCTGTCCACCATATTACTAACAGGAGACCTGGAGAAGAAGAGTCTGTCCACCATATTACTAACAGGAGACCTGTCACCACCACCATTTTTTATTACATTTTTCTTTTTTTAAATTTATTTAACCTTTATTTAACTAGGAAAGTCAGTTAAGAACACATTCTTATTTACATTGACGGCCTACACCGTCCAAACCCGGACGACACTGGGCCAATTGTGCACCGCCCTATGGGACTCCCAATCAAGGCCGGATGATCAACACTCTCCCGACACCACCAACATTCACCCTTCACTCCATCAGCACCACCATCATTCACCCTTCACTCCATCAACACCACCACCATTCACCCTTCACTCCATCAACACCACCACCATTCACCCTTCACTCCATCAGCACCACCACCATTCACTCCATCAGCACCACCACCCTTCACTCCATCAACACCACCACCATTCACCCTTCACTCCATCAACACCACCACCATTCACCCTTCATGCCATCAACACCACCACCATTCACCCTTCACTCCATCAATACCACCACCATTCACCCTTCACTCCATCAACACCACCACCATTCACCCTTCACTCCATCAATACCACCACCATTCACCCACCCTTCACTCCATCAACACCACCACCATTCACCCTTCACTCCATCAGCACCACCACGATTCACCATTCACTCCATCAACACCACCACCATTCACCCTTCACTCCATCAACACCACCACCATTCCCCCTTCACTCCATCAACACCACCACCATTCACTCTTCACTCCATCAACACCATCACCATTCACCCTTCATGCCATCAACACCACCACCATTCACCCTTCACTCCATCAACACCACCACCATTCACCCTTCATCCATCAGCACCACCACCATTCACCCTTCACTCCATCAACACCACCACCATTCACCCTTCACTCCATCAACACCACCACCATTCACTCTTCACTCCATCAACACCATCACCATTCACCCTTCATGCCATCAACACCACCACCATTCACCCTTCACTCCATCAACACCACCACCATTCATTCTTCACTCCATCAACACCACCACCATTCACCCTTCACTCCATCAACACCACCACCATTCACCCTTCATCCATCAGCACCACCACCATTCACCCTTCACTCCATCAACACCACCACCATTCACCCTTCATGCCATCAACACCACCACCATTCACCCTTCATGCCATCAGCACCACCACCATTCACCCTTCACTCCATCAACACCACCACCATTCACCCTTCATGCCATCAACACCACCACTAGAGCTAGGCCCAGGTAGAGATCTGTCTCCACTCTCCGTCCATACGACCACTGAATGAGACATTGGGTCTTCATTGGGTCTTCATTGGGTCTTCATTGGGTCTTCATTGTGGTGCAAGGCCTAATTGCGTTGGTCAGCCAGGACCAGAGGATAATGAGTTCATCCCTAATCAGTCATCCGTGACGAGCGCCGAGCTAGCAAGCGACCAGCCCAGCATTTACTCAGCTGGCCGCTCGTTAATCCCAGACACTCCCTATTTATTAGACGTGAGTAGCAGACCTGGGTTCAAGTATAATTTGAACTCTTTCCAATAGGTTTGAGCGGTTGATTAAGCCTTTCTGTAACTATTCCAGTGGTTCCATTACGCCAGACATGCAACAACAATTTAACAACAAAAAAACAACTATTTGAATTGATATTTCCTCCCTACAATGGTGGATGATTGGACCAGGTTCCAGTCATCTCCTCTCACGTTGGTCTCTAAGCCAGCCAAGAGGACACACACACACACACAGTACAGTTTATTAAGATGTTGGTAGCTTATAAAATGCATAGCAGACAGAGTGAGGTAACTGAAAGCACCATCACCTCTGCCCCCCTTGTCTCCTAACAGGCTCGCACCACACCTCTGTCAGTGAAGGGAGCACCCAGGACACATGCTGCTTGCCAGGTTGCAGGCGCTGTTGACAGATCTGGATGTGGTTTTTAGGAGGAGCTGCTTGGGGGGCGTCGGGGGGTATATGTGATCCTCCTGGCCACACTGTGGCAGACATCAAGCCGCTTCGCTCCGTGCTGATCTCTTCCATATGGCACCTGGAGATCCTGGGATGGTCCGGACAAGAAGATGGTGTTTGCACCAGCTGATCCCCAAAACGTGACCCAGGGGCTGTTCCTTCATTCCGTGGCCAGGAAGGAGAGCAGGAGAGGGGGCAAGGGAAGGACTCAGGACCCCCCCCCACACACACACACAGCCCCCTGCAGATCAATTAGAGGAGAGCAGAGAGGCACCAAGCACTACAGCAGTCTGCCTAAACACCCATCTATACGCAGTAGATATACACATATACACACACACAACTCCCCAGCACACACACACACAACTCCCCACCACACACACAACTCCCCACCACACACACACAACTCCCCACCACACACACAACTCCCCACAACACACACACAACTCCCCACCACACACACACAACTCCCCACCATACACACACAACTCCCCACCACACACACACAACTCCCCACCACACACACATGCTCCTATATATTGCACGTATCATATTTTTCTAATCGTCGGAATTGGAGGCCCCAGAACTCACGGCCATGTCAACACATTTGCCTGGCAGCCCATGAAGAGTTTGTTTAGAGTTGTCTTTCTAAAGACATTTCTCCTGGGTTGGCCTCAGAACACTAAATTATTGTAGGGGCCTAAAAGTGGCACCTTCAGGAATCTGAGCGTCTTTGACCAGCTTAGACTGAAAAATGTGTCAGCTAGTTATAACAAGGTGCAGGTTTTTAGTCTTCACTGTCAACACCGGTCAACTCTTCTTGGCTGGTGAACAGTTAAAAGTGGTGAAAATGCATGGAGACATCATAATCCTAAAGTATATAATGTCTAATGTCTGAAACGGCTTTCTATACTGTGAAATATGACTGGTTGTTTTGCAGGCAAGGTCATGACGAGGCAAATACAGTCCATAGCACTACCAAGACAGCTTCACTACGAAGACAGCAAATGGATCTGCGCAGATCCGTAATGGACAGTTGAATGCACGGTTCGGATGAGAATATGATGAATTGATGTGATATCAGATTCAGATCATTTTCTATCTCTCTCTCTGACATCCCACTCCTACAACAGGAGGGTTTATCTTATCGTTTGAAGATCCGAAGTGAAGATTCCTGGGATTACACATAGTGCCTTTAATTAAGCAGAAAGTAACATTAAATCTTCCCCCCACCCCACTCACTTTCTCCTTTTCTCCTCTTCATCTCTTCTCCTCTTCTTCTCTTCTCCTCTCCTCTTTCTTCTTCTCCTCTTCTCCTCTTATCTTATCTTCTCTTCTCCTCTTCTCCTCTTCTCCTATTCTCCTCTTATCTTCTCTTCCTCTTCTCCTTTTCTCCTCTTCATCTCTTCTCCTCTTCTTCTCTTCCCCTCTCCTCTTTCTTCTTCTCCTCTTCTCCTCTTATCTTATCTTCTCTTCTCCTCTTCTCCTCTTATCTTCTCTTCTTCTCTTCTCCTCTTCTCCTCCCCTTCTCTACTCTTCTCTTATTTTCTTCTTCTCTTCTTTTCGTCTCCCCTTCTCCTCTTCTCATCTTCTCTTCTCCTCTTCGTCTCTTCTCTTCTCCTCTTATCTTCTCTTCTTCTCCTCTTCTCTTCTCCTCTTCTCTTCTCCTCTTATCTTCTCTTCTTCTCTTCTCCTCTTCTCTTCTTCTCTTCTTCTCCTCTTCTCTTCTCCTCTTCTTCTCTTCTCTTTTTCTCTTCTCCTCTTCTCCTCTCTTCTTCTCCTCTTCTCCTCTTCTCTTCTCTTCTTCTCCTCTTCTCTTCTCTTCTTCTCCTCCTCTTCTCTATTCTTCTCTTCTTTTCTTCTTCTCTCTTCTCCTCTTCTCCTCTTCTCCTCTTTTCTTCTCCTCTTCTCTTCTTCTCTTATTCTCTTCTATTTTTCTCTTCTCCTCTCCGCTCTCCTCTTCTCCTCTTCTCCTCTTCTCTTCTTCTTCTCTTCTTCTCGTCTCAACTTCTCCACTTCTCATCTTCTCCTCTTCTTCTCTTCTTCTCTACTTCTCTTCTTCTCTACTCTTCTCTTCTATTCTTTTCGTCTTCTCTTCTTTTCTTCTTCTCATCTCCTCTTCTCTTCTTCTTCTCTTCTTCTCATCTTCTTCTCTACTCTTCTCTTCTTTTCTTCTTCTCCTCTTCTCTTCTTCTTCTCCTCTCTTCTCCTCTCCTCTTCTCTTCTCTTCTTCTTCTCTTCTTCTCCCCTTCTTCTCTACCCTTTCCTTCTTTTCTTCTTCTCTTCTTCTCGTCTCCTCTTCTCTTCTTATCTCCTCTTCTTTTCTTCTTCTCTTCTTATCTCCTCTTCTCTTCTTCTTCTCACTTCTCCTCTCCTCTTCTCTTCTCTTATTCTTCTCTTCTTCTCCCCTTCTTCTCTACCCTTTCCTTCTTTTCTTCTTCTCTTCTTCTCGTCTCCTCTTCTCTTCTTATCTCCTCTTCTTCTCTTCTTCTCTTCTTGTACTCTCTTCTGTTCTTCTCTCTTCTTTTCTTCTCTGTTCTTTTCTTTTCTTCTCTTCTCTTCTCCTATCTTGTCCTCTTCTCTTCTTCACTTCTCTCCACTCATCTCCTCCCTTCCCTTTTCTTCCCCTCCCCTCCTCTCCTCTAGCATCTCCTCTATTAAAAACATAAATTCTCCCCGAAGAGTATAAAACTTTCCTTGATGTTTGGAGAACTTCTCTTCCTATTATCAACTTAAATAAACACTTCCCCTGGGAAGGAAAACAGATCCATTAGACTAACACTGTCTCCTACTGGGGAAGTCTGATATCTGTCTCCTACTGGGGAACTCTGATATCTGTCTCCTACTGGGGAAGTCTGATATCTGTCTCCTACTGGGGAACTCTGATATCTGTCTCCTACTGGGGAACTCTGATATCTGTCTCCTTCTGGGGAACTCTGATATCTGTCTCCTACTGGGGAACTCTGATATCTGTCTCCTACTGGGGAACTCTGATATCTGTCTCCTACTGGGGAACTCTGATATCTGTCTCCTACTGGGGAACTCTGATATCTGTCTCCTACTGGGGAACTCTGATATCTGTCTCCTACGGGGTAACTCTGATATCTGTCTCCTTCTGGGGAACTCTGATATCTGTCTCCTACTGGGGAACTCTGATATCTGTTTCCTACTGGGGAACTCTGATATCTGTCTCTTACTGGGGAACTCTGATATCTGTCTCCTACTGGGGAACTCCTAGGATACACCTCCCGGCTCCACCGTCCATCTCCCCTGAGGTCAGGACTGGGGTGAGGCGAAGGGCGCTGGGATGGTGGGTAGAGGATGCAGGCCCTTTTCCTGTTGAAAAGTTTGTAAGATGAACTTTCACACTCACACACGGACACATACCCACAGGACTGCGTCCTTCCTTTTAATGATATCCAGGCCCAGGCATTCTTAAAAGGTCACTGGTTATTGAAACAAAATAAACAGGTCATCAGCCTCACTAACACACTATGCTAACAAATACCTTGCCCCGGGCAATATAGGGCTGGCAGGTCCAAGTCCATAACAGAACAATGGCATGGTAAAAATCAAGTAAGGTAATGGTAACTGTGTGAGTATGATTGGTGATATTAAGCTGTGTGTGTGTGTGTGTGTGTGTGTGTGTGTGTGTGTGTGTTTGTGTGTGTGTGTGTGTGTGTGTGTGTGTGTGTGTGTGTGTGTGTGTGTGTGTGTGTGAAAGAGAGAGAGAGAGAGAGAGAGAGAGAGAGAGAGAGAGAGAGGGAAGAGAGCAACAGCAGGAGATATGGTGGGACAGATATGTGGGTCGAACATGTGTGTGTGAGATCATTTGTAAGGGAGTGTGTCTGCCTGTCTTATGGGCTTAAATTTTCCCAACTGCACCCCAATGACACACACACACTGGATTGAGGTCCTGGCAGATTGAGACACACACACACACACACACACACACACACACAGCGCGATCAGAGGCCCCAGCTTCTTCTCAGTGGGGGAGTTTTCTCATCCTATTAGAGAGAGCCCCCGCACGCCCCCGCTCCCACCATCCCCTCATCCCCATCTCCTTCTCCTCCTCATCCCCCCATCCCGCCACAGACCATTGCCCTGCTAAACTCTGACAATTGGTGACAAATGGCCTGCACAGCACACCATGTGACAGTTGCTCCGGGAGACGGTGGCCGACCCAGGGCCGAAGAGGGGGGAGGGGGGTACGCTGGTCTGGGGTAGCAACGAGGCGCCTGGCACAGGTGGCTGAAAATTAATGCAGATCCGGGTTGCATCCCAAATGGCAACCTATTCCCTATGTAGAGCATTACAGCGCCCATACAGCTCTGGTCAACGGTAGTGCACTATATAGGTAAAAGGGTATCATTTGGGACACAGATCTGGACTCTGATTGGACCTGACAGCACAGGAGCGGTGGAGTGTGGGAATTGGCCGGGCTGCCCTGGAGCCACACACAGCTCTACATTAGATGATGGAGGGAGGAGGGGAGGTAAGAGGGAGGATGGGAGGAAGGAGGGTGGAGGGAGGAGGGGAGGAAGGAGGGAGGAAGGCAGGAAGAGGGGAGGAAGGAGGAAGGCAGGAGGAGGGGAGGAAGGAGGGAGGAGGGGAGGAAGGAGGGAGGAGGAGAGGAAGTAGGAAGGAGGGGAGGAAAGAGGGAGGAGGGCACACGTCCTCACACTTAATAACACACACGTACTCACACTTACTAACACACACGTCCTCACACTCACTAACACACACGTCCTCACACTTACTAACACACACGTCCTCACACTCACACACACGTCCTCACACTCACACACACGTCCTCACACTCACTAACGCACACGTACTCACACTTACTAACACACACGTCCTCACACTCACTAACACACACGTCCTCACACTCACTAACACACACGTCCTCACACTTACTAACACACACGTCCTCACACTCACTAACACACACGTCCTCACACTCACTAACACACACGTCCTCACACTCACTAACACACACGTCCTCACACTCACTAACACACACGTCCTCACACTCACTAACACACACGTCCTCACACTCACTAACACACACGTCCTCACACTCACTAACACACACGTCCTCACACTCACTAACACACACGTCCTCACACTCACTAACACACACGTCCTCACACTCACTAACACACACGTCCTCACACTCACTAAAACACACGTCCTCACACTTACTAACACACACGTCCTCACACTCACTAACACACACGTCCTCACACTCACTAACACACACGTCCTCACACTAACACACACGTCCTCACACTCACTAACACACACGTCCTCACACTCACTAACACACACGTCCTCACACTCACTAACACACACGTCCTCACACTCACTAACACACACGTCCTCACACTCACTAACACACACGTCCTCACACTCACACACACGTCCTCACACTCACACACACGTCCTCACACTTACTAACACACACGTCCTCACACTCACTAACACACACGTCCTCACACTCACACACACGTCCTCACACTCACACACACGTCCTCACACTCACACACACGTCCTCACACTCACTAACACACACACGCCCTCTCACTCACTAACACACACGTCCTCACACTTACTAACACACACGTCCTCACACTCACACACACGTCCTCACACTCACACACACGTCCTCACACTCACTAACACACACACGCCCTCACACTCACTAACACACATGTCCTCACACTCACTAACACACACGTCCTCACACTTACTAACACACACGTCCTCACACTCACTAACACACACGTCCTCACACTCACTAACACACACGTCCTCACACTCACACACACGTCCTCACACTCACACACACGTCCTCACACTCACTAACACACACGTCCTCACACTCACTAACACACACGTCCTCACACTCACTAACACACACGTCCTCACACTCACACACACGTCCTCACACTCACTAACACACACGTCCTCACACGTCCTCACACTTACTAACACATAGAACATGTCTGTTTGGATCACAGGTGGGGAAATACATGAAGAGAAACTTCCTGAAAGTTACTGAAAAACACAACCACTGTTTTAATAGTTATTTTTCTTTAATAAACTCTGAGTGTATTCAAACTTGTGTAACTACCAAATCAAATCAAATGTTATTTGTCACACGGGCCAAATACAACAGCTGTAGACTTTACTGTGAAATGCTGACTTACGAGCCCTTTCCCTACGATGCACAGTTAAAAAGTACGAGTATTAGCAAATTAAAAAGCAAAGTCGGATCGGACCACTTAATATGTTGACCTTCTTCGTCGGCGCCATCTTATACACACAAATAAACACAAAGAAGTACAAATGTTCTGCAGTGTTAAACAATGTTTCCTGAAGTTGACCAAACAGGTGACCTCCATCTCCTTGGGGTCATGTTCAGTACGGAGAAAACATGTCTCATGAGGGCACATATTCATTTCCATTGCAAAATGTTTTGCCATATTATGCCATAATGAATACAAGCCAGCTCCTGGCCGTACGTGTGACCTGTAGTAACAGTGTCCACTCTGAGATAGTCTGGGAGGAAAGGGTTAAGTATTATGCCATAATGAATACAAGCCAGCTCCTGGCCGTACGTGTGACCTGTAGTAACAGTGTCCACCCTGAGATAGTCTGGGAGGAAAGGGTTAAGTATTATGCCATAATGAATACAAGCCAGCTCCTGGCCGTACGTGTGACCTGTAGTAACAGTGTCCACCCTGAGATAGTCTGGGAGGAAAGGGTTAAGTATTATGCCATAATGAATACAAGCCAGCTCCTGGCCGTACGTGTGACCTGTAGTAACAGTGTCCACCCTGAGATAGTCTGGGAGGAAAGGGTTAAGTATTATGCCATAATGAATACAAGCCAGCTCCTGGCTGTACGTGTGACCTGTAGTAACAGTGTCCACTCTGAGATAGTCTGGGAGGAAAGGGTTAAGTATTATGCCATAATGAATACAAGCCAGCTCCTGTCCGTACGTGTGACCTGTAGTAACAGTGTCCACTCTGAAGTCGTCTGGGAGGAAAGGGTTAAGTATGCAGCTGCCCACCCAAGGCATGTTGAGCTGGGAGAGTCCAGACATTCTAGCTCCAATCAGCTGCTATGGTGCACAATAACAGGGGCTGCATGCACACACACACACACACACACACACACACACACACACACACACACACACACACACTTGCTGAACTTACTTACACACTAATTGGACCCAAGGCAGAACGCACGTCATAGCTGAGGCCGCCGTGCGTAAGTTCCCTGTTCTCTCCCATTAACAGGCCATGTGACAACCTGGCAACTGGGTCCGGATGAGGGCTGTTGCCCCACTATGGCATTCTGCCTGGTCTTGGTTCTGGTGCTGGTCCTGGTGCTGGTCCTGGTGCTGGTCCTGGTCCTGGTGCTGTTGCTAGTGCTTGCCCTGGTCCTGGTGCTGATCCTAGTGCTGGTCCTGGTGCTGGTGCTGGTCCTGGTGCTGGTGCTGGTGCTGGTCCTGGTGCTGGTCCTGGTGCTGGTGCTGGTGCTGGACCTGGCTCAGGGTCCGATTCATTAGGCATCAGAAGAAGAAAACAGACCGAAACAGAAAGGGACTACCTGGACTTTGTCTTTTCCGATCTAAAACGTTTGGACTCGTTTTACGTTTTGTGCCCTTTTATTAATATGACATTAGATTGAACACCACTGGGTATTTTAGCCTGCTATATATAGTTCTTCCTCTGAGCAGTCTCCCCACAAACCCCCTGCACCCCTCCCTGGGTCACCCTATGCACAGCATAAAATGTACAATTTGTACATTAGCATCTCAATGCAGGGCTT